>NC_137054.1:42430992-42523492 GCF_032717465.1 Coenobita brevimanus | reverse complement strand
CCAGATGCTGTTGGCATCGCTACGTGTCAAGTGGGGTTGGTGGAGGATTAGTGCCCCTCCCTGTAAAACAATTAACTCTAAGCCCTTGACCACCCCGTTTGGGATACATGGCGTCTGGCAATGGATGGATGGATGGATATACATATATATATAAATATATATATATATATATATATATAGCAGCCGTGGCTCAGTGGGTTAGAGCGCTCCGCTCTGACCGTAGGGTCGGAGGATCGAATCCACCCAAGGGTCATTGGTAGATATCAGGAAGGGCATCCGGTCATAAAATGCTACACGCTCCAAACCAAAGTCCTCTACCCAGGGGCAACGCCTTAGCCCTTATCCAAAAAGGGGTACCTGGCGTAAAAAACTCACTTTATATATATATATATATATATATATATATATATATATATATATACAGTAGAACCTCTCTCATTCGGACTATATGGGGGGAAGGGTTGTCCGAATTAGCAGATTGTCCAGACCATCAGGGTAATCTCCAGTTCATACCAAAAACTATCGACATAGGGTATGCTTGTTAATTATTAATATATGTGGCATATGTCAACCCTACGTAACTGCAAAAGATGAAAGGATACTAAAATAACCAAACTAATCATGTACGATAGTTTTGTATTGCATAATTTACAGGTAAGGCCATGACAAGAAACTAGCCTACATTTTAAATTGTAGTAAGTGACTAAGGCCCGTGTAGGCAAAAAAATAAATGAATTAATTAACTGATACTTGGAATAAAAATAAAACTTATGTAGGCAAAAAATACATTGTCATCTTTGGCATATTGATAACGCCCATATGGGCAAGAAGCTAATGTTTGATGTACAAGTAAAGCACATTTAAGTATAAAAAATAACCTACAGTAATCATTAAACACTGCAGAATATTCTGACCCATTTTTGTGTAAGCAAACTCCTCCTTTTAACACCTTTATTCATTGCAGAAGCTACACTTACATTAAGGGGCATGGTAAGGAGGATTAACTTTTGAAATACAGTGTAAAAATATAAATGGTTGGTGAACTAGTTGATGGAACGAATGCTAGTGTGTGTTTAAACAAGCGCCCATGTTGCGACCTAGCATGATCCGAGACTAAACGAATGACGATCGCTTTCCGCGCCGATACTGAAAATGACTTTAGAATGGGGTGCTTTGGAGCCGCCATTGAAGTGGTCGAGCCTGCAACTGACAGTGAACAGTCGCACTCTCATGAATCATTAATAATATATCTTTGTGTGGACTTATGATTCAAATTAATGTTTGTAATGTGTAGAGGAATTATTTTTTTCTCAAATAATTGAGAAGAAATGAAGGCAAACTACTTATTATTTTCATAGTAATACGTAAAAAATATTTATCCAGCTAGACTAGCATCAAATGAACTCCAAGATCCTCATTTATTTTGCATTAGTAGTCTTTTATTGTACTGAAAGAGGTGGAGTTACATTACTCACTATTGGCTGGAACGAAATACTTTGTAATTGCCCTCTTCAAGTCGATTACTAGCCAATATATGTAAAAAATCGGTACGACGCTCGTAACATCCCAAATATCCAAGTGGCGCATGCGCATTGAAGGTACAGTCCCAGGGACAAGATAGACTCTGCTTTTGTTTACTAATATTGCGACACCCAAGATTTTGTAATGTTCACATTTGAGGACATCAAGATAATTTCAGAAAGGCTGTCTTAGATAAATTTTTTACAGATCAGCTTCTAACTAACTGCTCTATGCTGCAAGATATTACCAAATTCTTCTGTTACTGTGCTTTCATTTCACCAAAGATTTTGTGTGCATGTGGGACAAAGGAGATGTTGATAGTGAGGTGTGAGTTATGACTGTGTTCTACCATAAAAGAGGCCATTCTGAGTCTTTTTGTAGTACACCAGTCATGAAGTGTGTGTGGGAGTGTTAAGTCATCTGGGTAGGAAGCAGTGTGTACTTTGTGAGTGAAAGTGAAAAGCACATATTTTTATATATATACATATATTTTTCTATATATACTTATTATAGAGAATATATTCTATTTATATATTTATATATATAACCCCTGGGGGTTGGGGGGTTTCAAGAATACTCCCCCAGTATCCCTGCTTGTCGTACGAGGCGACTAAAAGGGTTGGTGGTGGGTTAGTGCCCCACCCCGTAAAAAGAACTAACTAAAAAAGCAAATAAAGCGCCTCGGACCCGGACGGACCATACGTTGACGACTAAGGAACGGACAAAGGACATTCTGAGAGTAGGAACGTGGAATGTGAGAGGAGTGAATGATGAAGTGAAAGAGAGAGAGATTGTCCAGGTGCTTGAGGATGCAAAAGTGGATATATGTGGATTGACTGAAACTAAATGGAAAGGTGAAAGGATGAGAGAATGGGAATACGGTGTAGGTATATGTGCGGGAGTCAGTGAGAATGAGAGGGCAAGAGAGGGAGTATGTCTGATGATAAGCAAGAGGTGGAAGGAGAATATAAGAGAGTATGGAACAGTGGGTGCAAGGATTGTATGGGTGAGGATGAAAGTAGGTATACAAGCATGGGCGATTGTATGTGTGTATGCTCCAACAGAGGATCGAGTGGCAAGAGTGAAAGATGAGTTTTGGGCGAGAGTAGAAGCATGTATGGACAAGTTTGAGAGGAGCGAGAGAGTGCTGTTGATTGGAGACATGAATGGCAAAGTCGGGAATGTACGAGTGGATGGAGTGGTTGGTCAGTGGGGTGTGCCAGCGGAAGTAGATGGGAATGGTAGTGCTTTGGTGGACATCTGTGCTGGTAAGGGGTTGGCAATAGCCAACACCTACTTTCGTCATAAGATGATCCACCGGTATACATGGAGAGTAATGAGGAGGATGGATGGTGAACTTGTTGAACAAAAGGCAATGATAGACTACGTGTGTGTGGATGAGCGAATGAGAAGACAAGTGTTGGATGCAAGGGTGTGGAGAGGGTGGGGGAATGGAGTCTCGGACCATCACTTAGTGATGGCCAAGGTAGAGCTGCAAAGAAAGTGGTTGAGGAGGCGAAGGGGAAGACAGGAGGAAGCAGCTCCTGTGAGAAGAGTGGAGAAATTGCAAGATAGTGAGAAGAGGACAGAGTATAAGAGCATAGTGGAAGAAAGATTGGGAAGGTATGAGCTAGAGCAGATGGAAGGGGTGGAAGACGTATGTAAGATATTCACGGAAGAGATAAGCGCAGTGTGTGAGGCGGTTTGTGGAGTGAGGAGGAGATGCAAGGGTGTGCAAGGGACAGCATGGTGGAATGATGAGGTGAAACGAGCTGTGGAACAAAAGAAGAAGGCATATGGTGAATGGTTGGCGAGTAGAGGTAGGGGAGAAGATGAGAGAGAGAAGAGAGAGGTATATGTGAGCAGGAGAAGGGAGGTTAAGAGACTGGTGAAGGAGAGTAAGAAGAAAGTGGATGAAGAGTTTGGGAGGAATTTGAGTGTGAAATGGAGGGAGAGTAAGAAATTGTTTTGGAAGGAGGTAAAGAAAGTAAGGCAGTGTGAAAGGGGAAATAGTAGGGGAGTGAAAGATAGGAATAATAGATTGTTGGTGGAGAAGAGAGAGAAATTGAGGAGATGGAAGGAGCACTTTGAGGATTTGTTGAATGTAGAGAGTGAGAGCAGTGTGAGTATAAGTGGTTGGGGAATGGCTGGGAGAAGAAGAGATGAGAGGAGGGAGGAAGAGATCAGTAGGTCGGAAGTAGTGGAAGCGATGAAGAAGATTAAGCTGGGAAAGGCCCCAGGAATTGGTGGAGTGTGTGGTGAAATGCTTAGGTATGGGGGTGAGATTGTTGTGGGAGTGGATATGGAAGTTGTGTAGATTGGCTTGGGAAGAGGGAAGGGTTCCAGAGGACTGGAAATCAGGTATAATTGTTCCTCTGTACAAAGGAAAAGGGGAGAGAGAAGTATGTGGTAACCATAGGGGTATTTGCCTTCTTAGTGTGACTGGTAAAATATATGGTAGAATACTCATTGATAGGGTTAGGCATATGACAGAGGAGCTAGTTGGAGAAGAACAAGGGGGATTTAGGAAGGGAAAAGGGTGTGTAGATCAGATATTTGTTCTAAGATGTTTAGTGGAGAAGTATCTAGAGAAGGGAAGGAAAGTGTACGCTGCCTTCATGGACTTGGAGAAAGCTTATGACAGAATAGATAGGAAAGGTATGTGGAAGGTATTAAGAATATATGGAGTGGAGGGGAAATTGTTGAGTGCTGTGAAGAGTATGTACGAGGGAGCTAGAGTTACGGTGCAAGTGGATGGTGAGCTGAGTGAGTTCTTTGATCTCAATGTGGGACTGAAACAGGGGTGTGTAATGTCTCCATGGCTGTTTAATATATATATGGATGGGGTCGTAAAGGAGGTACAAGGTAGGGCAGTGGATGTGGGGGTGGCCCTAATGAATGAGGGTGAGATTTGGAAGATTCCGGTGTTGCTGTTTGCTGATGATACAGTATTGATGAGTGAAGATGAATGGGAGTTGCAAGGTTTGGTGAATGAATTTGGGACAGTGTGTAGGAGGAGGAAGTTGAAAGTTAATGTAAACAAAAGTAAAGTTATGGTGTTTGAGAGGAATGAAGTCACAGAGTGTGCAGTGAGGTTGGATGGTGAGGATATGGAGAATGTGAGTGCATTCAAGTACTTGGGTAGTGTGATGAGTAAGGATGGAACTTTGGGGGATGAAGTACGTGAAAGGGTACAGCAGGGAAGGAAGGTTGTTGGCACACTAAAAGCAGTGATGAGAAATAGGGAGGTGAGTATGGAAGTTAAGAAATCACTGCATGATGGTATTGTGATCCCTACCCTGACGTATGGAAGCGAGGCGTGGACCTTGCAAGAGTGAGAGCAGTGGAAATGAGTTACTTGAGAGGAGCATGTGGAGTGACATGGAGGGACAGGTTGACGAATGAAGAAGTGAAGGAACGTTGTGGGGTAGATGTGGATGTGGTTGAAAAGATTAGGAGAAATACACTGAGGTGGTTTGGACACGTGGAGAGGATGGAGAATGAAAGACTGACTAAGAGGGTGTATGTAGGTGAGGTGGAGGGGGGGAGAGGGAGGGGTAGACCGAGGATGAGGTGGAGGGATGGAGTTGAGAGGTATATGAGGGAGGGGGGGTGAGTTGGGGGGAGGGGAGGCAAATGGTGGGTGACAGAGTGACTTGGAGGCGTTTTGTCTGTGGCCACCCTTTGCGGGATTAGGGCGTCGGGCTATAGATAGATAGATAGATAGATATTCTATTCTGGATTGATTAGCCACTTTGAGAAATATGTACATACTGTATGTGACACTATATTATCCAAATTGTTTATTTTGTATTTTCATCATTCATAATATGAGGAAATTGATGGCCACCCCTATTAATGCACAGGGGAACACAACAGTACGATCCTAACATCAGATTCTCAGCGTGCGTCCTCTCGACTTCAGTCCAGCCTTCCGACCTCTATCAGAGCATGCAAAAAATGACTGTTGACCGTTCCTGGATTTGGGACGGTTTGTCGAAATCGTTGACTGAAGGCGAATTTAGGCACTAATAAATTTAAGTTAGTAAATCGTCTCAGAGGAGGAATATATGACTTTCCTCATTGAAACCATATATTAGGAGATACAAATCTACTCATTTCTAAAGAATTAACATAGAAAACATTAAATTATAAGAGATGAATGAGCTGACTAGTTGCTAGACTTGCCAGATTAGAATATTTTTACCTTTTTGTATGACTCATACAAATGAATAAGCTCTTGTTGTGTGTATTCATTGGAGAGTGTAAGTGGTTTTGTAAGTAGGAATGACATTAATCCTATCACAAGTGCACAGAAACAAATGCAGCATATGATTCATGAGCATGAGTGTCCTACAACGTCTGTGGCAGGCTCGACCATGACGATTGTCAATTGTCATCCACCCCATAAAGTACCCCATTACTTTCAACATATTTTTGGAGCTTATTATTTTTAAATTTTGTCCGAATTTACAGAAATCCGGATCAAAGGGGTCCGGACCAAAGAGGTTCTACTGTATATATATATATATATATATATATATATATATATATATATATATATATACACACACACACACACACACACACATGCACACACGCAGGGATACTCCAGTTTAACAATGGAATTGGTTAAGTAAAAACCCATCGCTAGTCGGGGTATCATGTCTCGTGATATTTTTAACATGTAAAGTACAAGGATGAGTTTTGGGGGCTTGGGTTCCCCCTCCAACCAAGTCCTAAACCCACCCAAATGAGTCCAGAAAAGAAGTTAAAGTCAATCTAAATTGGCCAACAGCTGTAAAAGAAACTAACCTAAGCCTTAAACCGCTGCCTGTCTTGCCTGCACCCAGTAAAGGTCACTGGAGAATGTGATCTCTGACTCGTATTCAAACTCTGTAGGGAAGAAGCGGCAGGACTGTATACAATCCCACCATCAAACAGTCCTGGGACAATTAAATAAACATCTGTTATGCATGATTATAATGTATGAAGGTCACAGAATTGTCCCAAGTGCGAATTGTTGTGACAGATAATCGTTGATGTTTTGACAAGGAATTCTCTTGATGGGGAATGCAATCGATGATGCGATCGGGATAGCCTTTTCACCAGCTCCTCTTTATGTTGTTTTTGTTACTGTTCTGGTTGCAGAGCTCCTTTATTTTCTTCTCTCTTATTTTCCAACATTTATTTAGAAATTCCTTTACATTTTCGAAGTGTTTCTCCTTGGACAGCCCGAATATAAACAAATGATTTATCGGTCACAGTTTTCATCAATGCATGAAATACGTACTCTCTAAGGTTTTCATAATTATTATTATTTATTTTAAATTATTATGTATTCTATGACAGGTTAGATGATAGTTCAATGGTCAGACTCAAAGTATTCTTTATTGAGTCCCCTAGCCGTCCACTCTGTTTTGTACTTTGTCTGATGGGCAAGAATCCATTCACTCAACCTATGAGTAAAATACATTAATCTAAGTCTAAAAACAGTTTATAAATAAACTTGAACACAAAATTTAAGTCTAAAATATCATCAAAATCAGTAAAAAAAATATATAAACCCATCGCAAAACCAGGGGTGGGTCTACAACAGGTGGGGTTGGGTGATATTTCTACTCCCATCACTATTTCGGGGTATTGCATTTAGGGGTATCGTATATCGGGGCTTGCCTGTATATATACAAATACTGTATGTTTATATGTATATACATTATATATATATATATATATATATATATATATATATATATATATGTGGAAGAAAGATTGGGAAGGTATGAGTTAGAGCAGATGCGAGGGGTGGAAGATGAATGTAAGATATTCATGGAAGAGATAGGTGGAGCGTGTGAGGTTGTTTGAGGAGTGAGGAGGAGATGCAGGGGTGTGCAAGGGACAGTTTGGTAGAATGATGAGGTGAAATGAGCTGTGGAACAAAAGAAGAAGGCATATAGTGAATGGCTAGTGAGTAGAGGTAGGGGAGAAGATGAGAGAGAAGAGAGAGAGGTATATGTGAGCAGGAGAAGGAAGGGGAAGAGATTGGTGAAGGAGAGTAGGAAGAAAGGGGATGAAGAGTTTGGGAGGAATCTGAGTGTAAAATGAAGGGAGAGTAAGAAATTGTTTTGGAAAGAGGTAAAGAAAATAAGACAGTGTGAAAAGGGAAATAGTAGGGGAGTGAAAGATGGGAATAATAGACTGTTGGTGGAGAAAAGAGAGAAATTGAGGAGATGGAAGGAGCTCTTTGAGGATTTGCTGAATGTAGAGAGTGAGAGCAGTGCGAATATAAGTGGTTGGGAATGGCTGGGAGAAGAAGAGGTGAGAGGAGGGAGGACGAGATCAGTAGGGCGGAAGTGGTGGAAGCAATGAAGATCAAGATGGGAAAGGCCCCAGGAATTGATGGAGAGTGTGGTGCAATGCTGAAGTATGGGGGTGAGACTGTTGTGGAGTGGATATGGAAGTTGTGTAGATTGGCTTGGGAAGAGGGAAGGGTTCCAGAGGACTGGAAATCAGGTATAATTGTTCCATTATACAAAGGAAAAGGGGAGAGAGAAGTATGTGATAACCCTTCTTAGTGTGACTGGAAAAATATATGGTAGAATACTCATTGATAGGGTTAGGCATATAACAGAGGAGCTAGTTGGAGAAGAACAAGAGGGATTTAGGAAGGGAAAAGGGTGTGTAGATCAGATATTTGTTCTAAGATGTTTAGTGGAGAAGTATAGGGAAGGGAAAGAAAGAGTATGCTGCCTTCATGGACATAGGCAAGGTATGTGGAAGGTATTAAGAATATATGGAGAGGAGGGGAAACTGTTGAGTGCTGTGAAGAGTATGTACGAAGAAGCTAGGGCTATGGTGCGAGTGGATGGTGAGCTGAGTTCTTTGATCTTAATGTGGGACTGAAACAGGGATGTGTGATGTCTCCATCGATGTTTAATATATACATGGATGGGGTTGTAAAGGAGATGCAAGATAGGGCAGTGGATGTGGGAGTGACTCTAATGAATGAGGGTGAGATGTGGAAGATTCCAGTGTTGCTGTTTGCTGATGATACAGTATTGTTGAGTGAAGATGAATGGGAGTTGCAAGGTTTGGTGGATGAATTTGGGACAGTGTGTAGGAAGAGGAATCTGAAAGTTAATGTAAACAAGAGTAAAGTTATGGTGTTTGAGAGGAATGAAGTCACAGAATGCACAGTGAGGTTGGATGGTGAGGATATGGATATGTGAGTGCATTCAAGTACTTTAGTGTGATGAGTAAGGATGGAACTTTTGGGGATGAAGTGCTTGAAAGGGTACAGCAGGGAAGGAAGGTTGCTGGTTCACTGAAAGCAGTGATGAGAAATACAGAGGTGAGTATGGAAATTAAGAAGTCACTGCATGACAGTCCAGTAAACCCTCTCTAATCCGAATTAATTGGGGGGAACCCCATGTCGAAATATCCGAAAATTCGAATTATCAGAGCACATGACTGTCCCTGTCCGCAAAGCACACCCACGCTCACTAAAACAAGGCTTTTTCACAAAAACATTGAACAGTACTGTACCCATGTCCCATACCACCTACCACTGCCTGCCTGTGTTGTGTGGATGGTTGCTGTGATGAGAAGCGTTTATTTGCTTATTCCCTTGCTCCTAATTTCCTCTCAGAACTCTGAGCACGTGGTTCCAAACTAACTTTAGTTAGGCCTAAGCACTCTGATAGTGCTATAAACACAAGAAAAGCATTTATTCCAAAGGAAAATGTACAGCTGTCAGACGAAGTGACGTATGATGTTTAAATGCAATCAGACATAAAATGAGTCGGATATGTTTACGATGTGGATAGTTTCTTTGCTGAAAATAAAAAAAAGTTAATGATGAAGGAGCAGTAAAATTCATGTTTTCGTCTTTAGTGCAACGAGTATGAAGAAAAAAAAAAGCTTTGTGCCTGACTTGTTATCAACTGACGGTCTTTGGTCGAGAAAATTCGGTTCTTAAGGTATGTGAAGACACTACATGTTGACGTAAATAGTTGGGTAAGATAATTATGTAAGTTCAGGTCTTGTGAATTATACTGTCATACAAAGTATACTGCTTGGCTGACATGTGTATTATTCACAATTTCTGCATTCGTGTGTATCTGACAATCGAGAAGCATGCAATCACTCCATGCTGATGACCTTTTCATAGCATTTTTTTTCTTTTATTGTTGATGACTAATGGCTTTCAAAATAGTTTCACACTGCTTTTTTTTTTTTTTTTTTTTTTTTTTTTTTTTTTTTTTTAAAGAATGCGCCGAAAGTGGTTCCTGGCGAAATATGCGTGATGCTAGGCAGCCATTAACGTGTTGGTTTGGTCAAGTTTTTTCTTGATTGGTAATAGGACTTTCAAGAGGCTTAGTGGCAACCCTTGGTGGTAAAAATTTTTATGGGGAGTATTAGGGGACAAAACTAGTTGGTCAGGTTAGGTTAGAATGCACTGATGTGTCAGGTCGACAACATCGTATGTAAACACACTGCCTTGGGTGTCTTACGGCACATATTAATAATAACCTATCTTTAAATATATTTTTAACGAAAAATATGGAGCTCCTTGAACCTAACCCCCTATTTTACATGTATAGTAGGATCTCGCCAATAACATCTAATTAGTGCCAGAACGTTATTAGCGAAAACATTATTTGTGTGACATTAAAATGCATGTATAATGAGTTAATTGGTGCCACCACCCAACAACTTTTACTCATTTGGAGCCCTCCTATCACTACTTTTTTTTTTTTTCTGAAATAATAAAATTAGAATGGAGAAATAGAAGAAGGGAAAGACGAGAGGAAGGAGTAGTTACAAGGAGAGTGGAAAGGTTACAAGAGGATGAGAAAAAGGCAGAGTATAAGAGAGAAGTGGAGGAACGATTGGGCAAATATGAATTGGAGCAGATGGGAGACGTGGAAGGTGTGTGTAGGATATTTACAGAAGAAATATGTGCAGCATGTGATGTGGTGTGTGGAAGGAAGAGAAGACGGAGGGGGGTGCAAGGAACAGCGTGGTGGACTGAAGAGGTGAAACAGGCTGTGGCACAAAAGAAGAAAGCATACAATGAATGGATGAGAAATCGGGGCGTGGAAGAAGTTGAGAGGCGGAAGAGAGAGTTATATGTAGAAAGAAAGAGAGAGGTGAAAAGATCAGTAAGAGAGAGTAAGAAGAGAGTGGATGAGGAATTTGGAAGGAATCTGAGTGTAAAGTGGAGGGATTGTAAGAAAATGTTCTCGAAAGAGGTGAAAAGAGTAAGACAGGGTGGAAGCGAAGTTAGCAGGGGAGTGAAAGATAAAAGTGGTAGATTACTAGTGGAGAAGGGAGAAAAAGTGAGCAGATGTAGAGAACACTTTAAGGAATTGTTGAACGTAGAGGATGGAAGTAATGCGAGTATAAGTGGCTGGGGAATGGCTGGGAGAAGGAGGGAGGTCAGACAGGAAGAAATCAGTAGGATAGAAGTTGTGGAAGCAATGAAGAAGGTTAAATCAGGGAAAGCCCCAGGAATTGATGGAGCGTGTGGTGAAATGCTGAAGCATGGGGGAGAGATGGTAGTAGAATGGATGTGGAAGATGTGCAGATTGGCCTGGGAGGAAGGTAGAGTCCCGGAAGATTGGAAGTCAGGTATAATTATTCCCTTGTACAATGGAAAAGGGGAAAAAGAAGTGTGTGGTAATCATAGGGGCATTTGTCTTCTTAGTATAATAGGAAAAGTGTATGGTAGGATATTTATTGACACAGAGAAAGAACAGAGAAATTAGTTGGAGAAGAACAGGGAGGCTTTAGGATGGGAAGAGGTTGTGTAGATCAGATATTCATTCTTAGATCTTTAGTGGAAAAGTTTCTAGAGAAGGGAAAGAAGTTGTATGCGGCTTTCATGGATTTGGAGAAAGTAATATGACAGGGTGGATAGACAAGGATTGTGGAAAGTGTTAAGAATATATGGAGTAGATGAGAAGTTGTTGAATGCTGTGAAGAGTATGTACGATGGTGCGAAGGCTGCAGTGCGTGTGGATGGTGAACTAAGTGAATTTTTCTCTTTGAAAGTTGGGTTGAAACAGGGATGTGTCATGTCTCCATGGTTGTTCAATCTGTCCATTGATGGGGTAATAAAAGAGGTACAAGGTAGGGTAGTGGATGTTGGAGTGGCCCTGGTGAGAGAGGATAGTGTTTGGAAACTCCCTGTACTGTTGTTTGCAGATGATACTGTGTTGCTGAGTGAAGTCGAAGGGGAGCTGCAAGGCTTGGTGGATGAGTTTGGGAGAGTGTGTAAGAAACAGAATCTAAAGGTGAATGTAGGGAAGAGTAAAGTGATGGTCTTTGAGAGAGGTGAAGTCAGTGAATGTACAGCGAGGTTGGATGGTGAGGAATTGGAAAATGTGAGTACGTTTAAGTACTTGGGTGGTGTGATGAGTAAGGATGGAGGTTTGGAGGGTGAAGTGCTTGAAAGGGTACAGCAGGAAAGAAAGGTTGCTGGTTCTTTGAAAGCAGTGATAAAAAACAGGGAAGTGAGCATGGAAGTGAAAAAGTTACTACATGACAGTATTGTGATACCAACTCTAACGTATGGAAGTGAAGCTTGGACGTTGTTGGAAGGACACAAGTCAAGAGTGAGAGCAGTGGAAATGAGTTATTTAAGAGGAGCCTGTGGACTCACATGGAGAGACAGGCTGACGAATGAGGATATAAAGGAGCGTTGTGGTGTTGATGTGGATGTGATAGGAAGCGTTATGAGGAACACACTGAGGTGGTTTGGCCATGTGGAGAGGATGGAGGGTGAAAGACTGACGAAGAGAGTGTATATATATGAGTGAGGTGGATGGGGGAAGAGGGAGGGGGAGGCCGAGGATGAGATGGAGGGATGGGGTGGAGAGGTATATGAGAGAGGGGTGTGTGAGTTGGGAGCAGGGCAGTGAGATGGCGGGGGACAGGGTGACTTGGAGGCGATTTGTTTGTGGCCACCCCAAACAGGATTGAGGCGTCTGGCAATAGATAGATATATAGATAGTTGTTAAATTTTCAGTAGTATAAAACTCACCTTAAACAAGTTAATAAGGTGTTTGGCATGATTATTGTTGTGAGGCCTGTGCATAGAGGCTACTGCTGCGTACCCCCTGACCCCTCACTGGCCTCGTCGTCACTCCTGCCTCTTACGCCAGGGTCACTTCCGTCAACACTTCATCAAACCCCACAAAGTCAAAATCTTCAGTAAAGTCCCCAGTGTCATCAATGTCATCATCTACTCAATCCCTCTCTGTTGTTCTTCCTCAGCTGGCCGGCGTTGTGAAAAAATGCGAGTGATGAGTGACTGATGGCGGGCATTCACTCAGTCGTGATACTGTTTCTGGCATTTTCTCGAAATTTGATTTACAAGTCCAGTCATTAGTCATTTATTCTGATGGCTGCTCTCTCTCCATCTCAAAAGACTTGAGTTGTGGCAGGAGTGCCAACCACATTTGTTTAACGGTTGCCAATGCCGTATTATTTCTGGCTTTGACGAACAAATTTACAGCCTGTGGAATGTTATATTTCTTCCAGAATACAGCAACAGTCATTATGGTCGGGATTGCAGGTATGCCTGGTGAAGCAGGTGAGTCAGGTGGGGCTGTGGAGGTGCAAGGGGAGGCGGCTGGCGAGTCAGGTGGGGCAGTGGAGGTGGAGGGGACGGTGGCAGGCGAGTCAGGGGAGGTGGTGAGGGGAGGATCCTCCATCTCCTCCTCGCTACTGCTCACATTTTCGGCAATTTCCTTCACCTCTTCTTGTTTGTCTGTTTCATTCTTCATCTTGTTATGGACATATTTGTAGTATAACAACTTGGTATTTGTGAAATAACCATTATTTAAGTGAATCCAAACATTATTACAGAAACTGGGTATCTATTCTAACTTATCATTATTGCCGAAAACATTATTGTCGAAGTCATTATTGGCAAGATCCTACTGTAAATATATGTCATGGAGACCACTCAGAGCATGTCTGTTACAGAGCGAAACTTGGGCAGAAGTGAGCAGCATGGCGAGGAGACATTGGCGGGACTTCCCCGACTGGAACCTTTGTTCGGACTTGTCTCGCTTTATTCGCATTCCTGTCTGAATTAAAATTATTTGTCTGGTGGTCAAAAAGATCCGAATTAACCAACATCCGATTTATTCGGGTTTGAATTAAAGAGGGTTTATTGTATTGTGATCCCTACCCTAATGTATGGAAGCAAGACATGGACCTTGCTAGAAGGGAACAAGCCAAGAGTGGGAGCAGTGGAAATGAGTTACTTGAGAGGAGCATGTGGAGTGAGATGGAGGGACAGGTTGACGAATGAAGAAGTGAAGGAACGTTGTGGGGTGGATGTGGATGTGGTTGAGAAAGTTAGGAGAAATATGCTGAGGTGGTTTGGACATGTGGAGAGAATGGAGAATGAAAGACTGACTAAGAGGGTGTATGTAGGTGAAGTGGAGGGAGGGAGAGAGAGAGAGAGGAAGACCAAGGATGAGATGGAGGGATGGAGTTGAGAGATATATGAGGGAGGGGGGGGGTGAGCTGGGGGGAGGGCAGTCAAATGGTGGGTGACAGAGTGACTTGGAGGCATTTTGTCTGCGGCCACCCTTTGCAGGATCAGGGCGTCAGGCTACAGATAGATAGACAGATAGTATACAGTCAGCTCTCACTTAACACGCAATCTGAATGTGTGAACCTCACATAACATGGAAGGCAATTTTTGAGGCCAGGAAATGGTCAAAATGTAAAAATGACAGATATAACATGGGTGAAAATATTTGCCCATTTTTTTTTCGAAAACTGAAATATGGTGCAACGATAGGGATTACATGGACTGAGGCCACAAATTATGGTTTAAACAGTCATTACGCAAAAAAACTAGTCATAATGCGGAGGGAACAGGCATATCGCGGGCAGCGATAGTCATAGCACAGGTTGCATCAGCGTATGACGTATGGCCGTCACGTGTCTGCGCAGGGTGTCATCACTGTCCAGTGAGCATTCCTGCCCCAGTTGAGCCTACCCTTCTCCCACGCTCTGGCTCCACACGTGCAGTGTGTTATCTTTGCTTTTTTTTTTTTGGCCACCTGGGGACCAGCAGGAGTCCTGCCCTGCCTTGGAACCCCACTCCTCCTCCCCTCAGGATGCCCACAACCTCTTCAGTTCAAAGTGAGGAATCCCACAGTGTTTGTATGTGAGGTGTCACGTGGAGTAGTCAGACAAGTGACAGTTTTTAAAAACTGCAGAAATTGAGTTAGAAGTTTTCCAAACTTCAAACATCAATAACTTTGTTAGTAGCCGAGGTATCAACTTCATTTTTTTTTTTTAAAGCTTAGCTCAAGCCAAAAATGACCCATATTATGCATTTTAAATAATGGGATAAAAATTTGCATTAGTATTGGTATTAGTAAGGTTCTAATTTTTCAAGTATAAAGTATTAGTAGCAGAAGTTGTTGGTTTTGTAGAAATATTAGTATTAGCTGTAGCAGTTGATATTTCATGTAGCAGCAGTAGTAGTAGTGGTAGTAGTAGTAGTAGTAAGTAGTACTGTAGTAGTAGTAGCAGTAAGTAGTACTGTAGTAGTAGTAGTAGTAAGTAGTACTGTAGTAGTAGCAGTAGTAGTAGTAGTAGTTGTTGTTGTTTGTTGATGTAACTGACAGACTTATTTTAGTAGTACAGTAGTTGTAGTAGTAGTAGTGGTAATATAGCAGTGGTAGTAGTAGTAACAGTAGGAGGAGGAGGAGAAAAACACCAATTCACACTCATAACAACTTGTAAACATTTCCACCAATGTTCACCAATCCTTAACAGTAGTATTATTACTTATTAGTGTCAGTATTAATAGTTGTAATAGTAGGTACAAAATAGTAGAACTACAACATGGGACGTCAGCATTATTCCCAGCACCACTGTGTTACGCTAGCCAGCTGCTGTGTGTAATAAACACGAGAAAAATAAAATAAAAATAAAAATACAATTAAATTATCGTTTGTGTAAAAAAATAAATCTATCAGTAGTTTGTTGTCTGAAACACTGAGCACGAAGCACAGGATCTGGCAACTGTGGCGTCTCGGCACAGGGAGTGATGGATGTCTGACTCCTCTTCGCACTCACAGCTCTCACCCAGCCAGGCAAGGTGGCAGTCGAAGCCCCCTATATTCGGAGGACTTTCGACCATATTTACAGTTGCATTTCCAGACAAGTGACTTGCTCAGATAAAGGGGGAAGGGTCAAAATAGTGGTATATGCACATAACTCCAAACAGGCAACTCTGTCACTTGTCTGACTACTCCACGCGATGCCTCATGTAATGAAGTAATTATTAGGCAGGTAAATGTCCTGGGAAAAATCCTTGAAAACTGCCCCAAAAGGTGAACTTGGGGCTGGCTTGGGTACCATGAAACCCTTTAACATGTAAACATGTGGCCCTATAATGCGAAAATCTCACACTAACCCTCCACCAACCCACTTGTTGACACGTAGGGAGCACGTATGGTTTAGTTATATGGTTACCACCCAGCATTGTAAATGGTTTCTTGGCTTACAGGAAACCACAGGTTGAAACTGTCACTCAATGTAAAGCCACCTGTAAAGGAAAGAAAAGCAATAAGAAGTGACAGGAAAGATGGGAGAAATAGGAAGAGAGGAGGACAGGCACAGAAAAAGAATGATACAGGCTATGGAAGAAGTAGGCAGCACTCACTTGTTGTAGTGCTGCCTACTTCTTCCTTAGCCTTTATCATCCTTTTTCTGTGCCTGTCCTCCTCTCTTCCTATTTCTCCCATCTTTCCTGTCACTTCTTATTGCTTTTCTTTCCTTTACAGGTGGCTTTACATTGAGTGACAAGCCTAATGGTTTCCTGTAAGCCAAGAAACCATTTACAACGCTGGGTGGTGACCATATAACCAAACCATACGTGCTCCCTACGTGTCAACAAAAGGGTTGGTGGAGGGTTAGTGTCCCTCCCGTTAAAACAAATAACTCAAAGTCAAATGGCCACCCCTTACGGGATTATGGCGTCTGGCAGTAGTAATAGTAGTAGTCATACAGCGGGACCTTCCTGAGACAATATTCGCATGTTATGTGACAGCTTGCTGTATATACAGTATATATATATATATATATATATATATATATATACTGTATGTATATATATATATATATATATATATATACTGTATGTATATATATATATATATATATATATATATATATATATATATATTCTGTATATATATATATATATATATATATATATATATATATATATATAGATAGATAGATAGATATAAGGATATAACTTTTTTACAATGTTATGTTCCTGTACCTCAAGTCAATGAACTTTTGCTTAAAAACAAAGAAAAAAGCCCTTATTCCTCCACATTTAAAAAAGGGTTACCATGAAATAAGAAATTCGATTTTTGCAAGTGTATATTTACATGTATAATACTAAAAAAAACAAAAGAGGTTATACAAATGCATTAATACTTAAAATCACTGTTTATTACCTAGAATAAATCTAAGTTGCAGTTTGGCTTTGTTTCTGCAGACAGCATAAAGTTCCTGCATCACTTTGATTGCACGTTCTGCACACTGATTACTTCTTGGTATCTTGAGTAAGGATGGCTCCTGCTTCCAGTGATTCTGCAACAAGTTTAGTGCTTTTTTGGTAAGATTTCAATATTTCATTGTACATCTGATTAGTACACCAGTACTCTGCCCATCAGTATGTAATCTGCTTATCTTCTAGTCTTCCTTGTTCTAGGTATACGAATGAATGCAAGGATAGCGAAACTGCTCTTGAATTCCACCTCGCATTACCGATATTTGGAATTTTGTGAAAGTTAATCAAAGGAAAATTCCCTTTTTCTTCAAAGAATCTAAAACCTAGTGTTAAATGGTACAAAAACTTCAGGTCATCTCTCCATCCTGACTTATCGAGGGTCTCTTTTGTTCCATTAACAAATTGTGATTTCAGTTTTTTCATAAGTCTTTATTAGTTGAGACACAGTTGGATATTTGATGTTTGGAGAATTGGTGTTAACGCAAAGTTCTTTGTCCATCACCAAACAGAGAATCCAGTCCAGAATGTGATGCTGACAACGGATAAATTGTGGTTTGCTGAAACTCTTATCCGAGAACATTTGTTGTAATCTGACAACAACTCCACTCTTTTTCCCAGTGTTAATGCTAGTTATATCAGCAATAATCATTTTTATTGCATGCCACAAGTTATATTCATCAGTAACTTTTGCAATTCCTTCAGCAATAGTTTCTGCCTTGCCATTTTCCATACGCAATGCATCCAATTTTATTTCGATTCTTTCATTTTTAAGTAGTACTACCTGGTACGCATTTTCATCAATTAGCTTTCCATCGAAATGTAAAGACCATGTTTCCAACCATAACTTTTCAATAAATTCCTCCTTCAGTGTAGCAGCCTCTTTGTATACTGACTTGTAAAACAGTACATGCATGCTTGACATGGAGCTGGAATGTCAATACCATCATGTGACAACTGTTTGCATATTTTAGCAGCTTTATTTATTGATAATCCAGCAGATGTCACCAAGTTAGTTGCATCTTTACTTCTGTTGTGTTTTCTGGTTGATGGATGATTAGTCTCATCTTCATCCTTATATTCGCTGTCATAAGATTCAGTGCAACTACCACTAGATGAAATGTTGATGGTAATATAGGTTCATCGGGCAGTTTTCGTCTTTTTGAAGGGTGAATGGTTTCCTTACTTGCAATCTGACCTGTTGAGTACCCCACTTCTCCTTTGCTTTGCACTTGTAGGTGGTAGAGTTGTTTATCTTCAGTGGATAACCACTGACCATTTACTTTCGTGATATCAAAAAATTTATTTAGGGCATCATATTTTCCCAGTCTGACACATTCATTGTAAGATCTTAGCACTTGTCAAGCTTTGCATGTACTGTTTGATCTGACACATGTGGAAAGTTCAATTAATTCTCCCATAATTTTGTAACTTCTTTGGAAATTTTGACTATTCATTCTTTTCTTAGTTTGATTTTTTCTCCAAGTAACTGGTATCGTCCAACACTTTGCATTTGGTTTGGCATTCTGCATTTTTCTTCTAATGAAGATTCTTCTATAGGCACAATTCCTCTTCTTCAATGTGACTGCTGGAACCACCAAATTATTGGTCCAGACATACTTGTTCTTCCGTAGGACAATATCACTTCTTTTGTGTGACTTAATGCTTATTTGAAAAACAAAAATATTTAATATACAACAGTAAGACACTAAACAATTATTTTGCTGACTGTTCACCTGCAAACTGCAAAGATAACTGTTAGATGCTGAAAACTGCATCCTGTTTTATAATATTTAGATTATTCTAGAATGTTTTAAACAATGTTAAACCATACTAGAACATTACAGCCTGTTCTAGAAAGTTCTAAACAGTTCTAAAATCTTCTGTGCAAGTCTATAAAGTTACAAAAAAATCTATATGAAGATTAACAGTGATAAAACTTGCATGTGGTACCATTAAATACTGTATATGGTAATCCATTTTTTGATTTGGAGGTGACCTTTTTTTTAAAACTGACAGGAATAAGGAACAAAAGTTCATCAGTTTATGATACAGGTTACCTTTTATTTGAAAAAAAAAAAAAAAAAAAAAAAATCAAAAACTTAAAACCCTATACATGGTAGGTGGGGGCACTCATCATCCACTCACTCAATGTAGTACTGCTTTGGGTGTCTGCACTTTCCTCTCTTGCACTAACTCAGTGTAGTCCTGCTTTGGGTGTCTGCCCTTTCCTCTTTTCCTTCCCTTTCCTTCCCTCTTTCTTTCCTTCATTCTTTCCTCTTCCTTCTGCCTACAAATGACTTAACACTCCCTCTTCTGTATCTCTTTCCTTTATTCTTTCCTCTTCCTTCTGCCTATGGGTGCCTCTACACTGAGTGAAAAGCCAAATGGTTTCCTGTACACCATGAAACCATTTACTACACATGGTGGTAATCATATAACCAAATTACGGTGCCTGGTGATATAGTGGGTAATAAAGGTGCTCCAATCAGATTGAGCCAACGTGGGTTTACATCCTAGGGATGGTTGGGGAATACTCATGTAATGCCACTCAGGGATGAGTGAGGCTGGCCACTCTCATCTTAAATGTCAGGACCAACTTGCCTAGTCCATGATTCCTAGGCTCCTCCTGGGGTGCCATAGGAGTGGATGATGAACAGAATATATATATATATATATATATATATACAGATAGATATAGATATATATATATATATATATATATATATATATATATATATATATACAGATAGATATAGATATATATATATATATATATATATATATATATATATATATATGTATATATATATATATATATATATATATATATATATATATATATATATATATATATATATATATATATATATATATATATATATATATTATATATATATATATATATATATATATATATATATATATATATATATATATATATATATATATATATATATATTTTATATATATATATATATATATATATATATATATTATATATATATATATATATATATATATATATATATATTATATATTATATATATATATATATATATATATATATATATATATATATATATATTATATTATATATATATATATATATATATATATATATATATTATATATATATATATATATATATATATATATATATATATATATATATATATATATATATATATATATATATAGTACAGTACATATATATATATATATATATATATATATATATATATATATATATATCTATCTATCTATTGCCAGACGCCTCAATCCTGTTCGGGGTGGCCACAAACAAATCGCCTCCAAGTCACCCTGTCCCCCGCCATTTCACTGCCCTGCTCCCAACTCACACACCCCTCTCTCATATACCTCTCCACCTCATCCCTCCATCTCATCCTCGGCCTCCCCCTCCCTCTCCCCCCCTCCACCTCACTCAGATACACTCTCTTCATCAGTCTTTCACCCTCCATCCTCTCCACATGGCCAAACCACCTCAGTGTGTTCCTCATAACGCTTCCTATCACATCCACATCCACACCACAATGCTCCTTTATATCCTCATTTGTCAGCCTATCTCTCCATGTGACTCCACAGGCTCCTCTTAAATAACTCATTTCCACTGCTCTCACTCTTGACTTGTGTTCTTCCAACAACGTCCAAGCTTCACTTCCATACATTAGAGTTGGTATCACAATACTGTCATGTAGTAACTTTTTCACTTCCATCATCACTTCCCTGTTTCTTATCACTGCTTTCATGGAACCAACAACCTTTCTTTCCTGCTGTACCCTTTCAAGCACTTCACCCTCCAAACCTCCATCCTTACTCATCACACTACCCAAGTACTTAAACATACTCACATTTTCTAATTTCTCACCATCCAACCTCGCTGTACATTCACTGACTTCACCTCTGAGAATCTCAAAGACCATCACTTTACTCTTCCCTACATTCACCTTTAGATTCCGTTTCTTACACACTCTCCCAAACTCATCCACCAAGCCTTGCAGCCCCCCTTCGTCTTCACTCAACAACACAGTATCATCTGCAAACAACAGTACAGGGAGTTTCCAAACACTATCCTCTCTCACCAGGGCCACTCCAACATCCACTACCCTACCTTGTACCTCTTTTATTACCCCATCCATGTACAGATTAAACAACCATGGAGACATGACACATCCCTGTTTCAACCCAACCTTCAAAGAGACAAATTCACTCAGTTCACCATCCACACACACTGCAGCCTTAGCACCATCATACATACTCTTCACAGCATTCAACAACTTTCCATCTACTCCATATATTCTTAATACTTTCCACAATCCTTGTCTATCCACCCTGTCATATGCTTTCTCCAAATCCATGAAAGCCGCATACAACTTCTTTCCCCTCTCTAGAAACTTTTCCACTAAAGATCTAAGAACAAATATCTGATCTACACAACCTCTTCCCTTCCTAAAACCTCCCCGTTCTTCTCCAACTAATTCCTCTGTTCTTTCTCTAACTCTGTCAATAAGCATCCTACCATACACTTTTCCTATTATACTAAGAAGACAAATGCCCCTAAGATTACCACACACTTCTTTTTCCCCTGTTCCTTTGTACAAGGGAATAAATATACCTGACTTCCAATCCTCCCAAACTCTACCTTCCTCCCAGGCCAATCTGCACATCTTCCACATCCATTCTACTACTATCTCTCCCCTATACTTCAGCATTTCACCACACACTCCATCAATTCCTGGGGCTTTCCCCAATTTAACTTTCTACTTTGCTTCCACAACTTCTATCCTACTGATTTCTTCCTGTCTTCTCGCCTCCCTTCTTCTCCCAGCCATTCCCCAACCATTTATACATTACTTCCATCCACTATGTTCAACAATTCCTTAACCCTTACACCGCGGGCATGTTTCCCAATGTTTTGCGTCTCCCTCAGGGTTATTCGGGCTCCGACAGACTCTCAAAAAATATTTGCCAAAAATCAGTTATTAGTCCTAGAATATTAAAATTAAATATGCAAATAGCACATACCTTCAGCTTTCTCCTGAGATGTTTGTTGAGCCTTCGTCGATTACCGTAGGACTTGTGGAGACCTCTGAAGTTGGGTAACGAAGTCTCCACTTTACACCTCCCGACAACCCATAATATGATTACCACAGCCAGATATTAACACTATAAAAACTACTCTATGATTATCAAGTAGTTTGGGATCCATACTCCAAATAAAAACCACTGTGAAAGCAATGAAAATTACGAGCGCGTATGACCTTCCCACTTGCGCTAGTTCGCTGTTGGTATTCTGTCAATTATTATTCATAAAACCCCTCACACATTATATTTCTATTACTATATAACACTTATATATGTCTACAGTCTTTATCCATAAGTTTCCTTCAGTAGGATTAGTTTATTGTCACTGTAGGGATTCAATTTCTTTCAGTAAAATACATAGCATTCACTTTCTCGTCCTGTATACTAGCATTGAGAGTGAATGTCACTTTCACCTTCACTCTCATAACTCACAATATTCATACATGCTAGAGTGAAACTTTCACTTTCATTATTCCTAGGGTATATACTCGTATTCGTATAATACTACTCATTTACATTTCTACTTACATTCTCTATTTTATTTACGTTATTTTCATTTCTATTTTATTTACAGTGTGTTATGCACTGTCACTTGAAGTAACTTATAAAACTATTTTCCACTGTTCATGTATATATATATATATATATATATATATATATTTTTTATGCGAGGAAGAAGGAACCAAAGGCCATGAGCCCGCAGTAACAGTTCCCTCCAAGAGAAAAACAAAATACAATAGAGAGCCAAATTCAAGATCCGATCATTTTGAGATGCCTGGACACACTGCGTTTGAAAGACTGGAGATCATAGGAAGCAGGAAATACAGACAGAGGGAGACAGTTCCAGAGCTGACCTGTTGCATAAATGAAAGACTGGGAGTAACGGTTAACTCTTGCATTAGAGAGTTGGACAGAAAAGGGATGAGAGTTTGCTGCCAGACAGGTGCTATGCGCCCGTCGTAGAGGTGGAGGAATGCAAGCAGACAGTTCAGAGGAGCAGTGACCATTAAAGTAGCGATAGAAAAGAGATAAAGACGCAACAGAGCGGCGAAGAGACAGAGGTTGAAGGGAGTCAGTAAGAGGAGGAGAGTTAATGAGATGAAAAGCTTTTGACTCCACCCTATTGAGAAGAGCTGTATGTGGGAAGCCTCCCCACACATGAGAGTTGTACTTCACACAGGGGCGGATAAAACCCCTGTATAGAGTCAACAATTGTGCAGGGGTAAAGAAAGAGCGGAGTCGGCTTAGCATACCCAATCTCTTGGAAGCAGATTTTACAAGAGATGTAATATGATTTTTCCAAGATAAGTCCCGAGTAAATGAAACCTCAAGCATGTTCAAGGATGATGCAGGATTAAGCTGAATATTATTAAACATTAGTGGGTATACCTGTGGAAGATTTTGTCGGGTTGATAGGTGTAAGAACTGAGTCTTAGATGCATTAAAGACAACCATATTATTTTTACCCCAGTCAGAGATACGAGCCAAGTCAGACATTAGGTGTGCCATAGCCTCATCCCTTGTTTGTTGAAGTAACTGTTGAGATGGGCGTTGCGGGAACTGAATGGAAAGGTGAAGGGTGGAGTCATCAGCGTATGAGTGGATAGGGTTAGATGTACAGCTTAGAAGATCATTGATGAATAAAAGGAAGAGAGTTGGTGATAGGACAGAGCCCTGAGGAACACCACTGTTGATAGATCTAGGAGAAGAATGATGGCCGTCTACAACAGCAGCTATAGAACGACCAGAAAGGAAACTAGCGATGAAGGCACAGATAGAAGGATAGAAACCGTAGGAGGGCAGTTTGAAAATTAAAGATTTATGCCAGCCTCGATCGAAAGCCTTTGAGATGTCAAGTGCAATGGCAAAGCTTTTGCCAAAGTCCCGAAAGGAGGATGACCAGGAGTCTGAAAGGTAGGTGAGAAGATCGCCAGTGGAGCGTCCCTGACGGAACCCGTACTGACGATCGGAAAGAAGGTTGTGATAGGAAAGATGCCTTAAAATTTTTCTATTAAGAATTGACTCGAAAACTTTTGAAATACAGGACGTTAAAGCAATTGGACGATAGTTGGAGGGTTGGGATTGGTCACCCTTCTTTGGGACTGGCTGAATGAGAGCAAACTTCCAGCAAGAAGGAAGGGTACAAGTTGACAGACAAAGGCGAAAGAGTTTGCCTAGGCAGGGTGTAAGCACAGAAGCACAGTTCTTGAGAACAACAGGAGGGACCCCATCAGGCCCATATGCCTTGTTAGTACTGAGGCCAGTGATGGCAGAAAATACATCAACTGAAGAAATTTTAATGTCAGCCATGAGGAAGTCAGAGGGGGGAAGTGATGGAGGAACAGCACTGGAATCGTCTAAGGTGGAATTGGAGGAGAAAGTCTGTGCGAAGAGATCTGCTTTATCAGTAGAAGAAATAGCTACAGAACCATCAGAGTAGAAAAGAGGAGGGAAGGATGATGAGGTAAAGTTGTTAGAAAGATTTTTGGCAAGGTGCCAGAATGAGCGGGAAGAATTCGAGTTGGAGAGTTGAGAGCATTTAGTATGGATGAAATTATTTTTAGTAGAGCGAAGAACAGACTTAGCACGATTCCGGGCAGAAACGTAAAGACGATGTGATTCAGGGGTGGGTTGGCTCCGGTACCTTTTGTAGGCCTTCTCCTTGTTGCGGACAGCATTAGAACAAGCGTGATTAAACCAAGGCTTTCTTGCGTTAGTCAAAGGATTTGAGAAAGGAATGTATGCTTCCATGCCCAAGAGAATAACCTCTGTAATGCGCAAGGCACACTCAGATGGCTCACGGCCATGGAAACAATAATCATTCCAGGGAAAATCAAAGAAGTACTGCCTGAGGGCCTCCCAGTCCGCGGCTCCAAAATGCCACAGACGACGCTTCCCTGGAGGGTCATTCATTACTTTCACTTGCTGTTTCACTTTCACTTGCTGTTTACACATTATTTACAATTCCACTTGCACTGTTTTACTCAATAGAAAGATCGTAGTCACTCTTTTATCAATTGTCAGCCCTTTACCTCTTTCCACATGAGGTTTAGTAGGGGGTAAAGGTCACAGAGCCCTTTGCATGGGGGTGAAAAGTGCCTGAAGTTAGCAAGAGCAAACGGACGTACCTTCACAATGGAAGATGAGAGTGAACTGATAAGGGTGGGCCGGGGTGGTGGCCTACCTAGGGAAATGCATTACTGCCAACGTTAGCCTCTTGACAGCAGCTAATATATAGCAGTGAAATGATTGGCAGGAAATCTAGACAATACATTATAAATTAGGTAGTTCCAGGTGAATGTAAATATCACTTAGGCTTCTCCCTTCCCTCCTTATATGTATATTTATTATGAAAATAGATTATACGGCATATTTCAAGGGGAAATAAACAGCGAAAATTAGCGAACGAGTGCACTTGAGGTGTTGTCAGGTGATAATTAGCCAATTCCAGGTGTATGGCACTCTCACTTACCTGGTTTCTTTCTTGTATATATTATTTGGTATAAGAATAGGGCATAGGGCTTATTTCAATGGATGAAATCAGTGAAAAATTCCAGGGAAGATTTACTTAGCGTAGCACAGCCGGGCAGGCAAGAGGATAGGGTAATGGAGGGGGGGTAGGGAGGGGAGTCAAGAATGGGGAGAAATGGCTAAATTGTCAACAATGGATGGGAGTACAGATGAGATTAGGAGTGTTGACTAGCGTGGACATTGGCAGTACTGATAGATGATATAAGCCACCACTTGAAAGCCCAGGTGAATTCAAAATAACACAGAATCACAAAAGTGACGCCCCACAGTATGATCCCTTGCTCCCAAGCGTCACGAAAGTGACGCCCTGCGGTTAAGGGGTTAAAGTGTTCTCTCCATCTGCTCACTTTTTCTCCCTTCTCCACTAGTAATCTACCATTTTTATCTTTCACTCCCCTGCTAACTTCACTTCCACCCTGTCTTACTGTCTTCACCTATTTCCAGAACATTTTCTTACAGTCCCTCCACTTTACACTCAAATTCCTTCCAAATTCCTCATCCACTCTCTTCTTACTCTCTCTTACTAATCTTTTCACCTCTCTCTTTCTTTCTACTTATAACTCTCTCTTCCGCCTCTTAACTTCTTCCACACCCCTATTTCTCATCCATTCATTGTATGCTTTCTTCTTTTGTGCCACAGCCGGTCTCACCTCTTCATTCCACCACACTGCTCCTTGCACCCCCCTCCATCTTCTCTTCATCCCACACACCACATCACATGCTGCACATATTTCTTCTGTGAATATCCTGCACACACCTTCCACGTCCCCCATCTGCTCCAGTTCATATTTGCCCAATCGTTCCTCCACTTCTCTCTTATATTCTGCCTTTTTCTCATCCTGTGTATATATATATATATATATATATATATATATATATATATAGCTAGCATGTGTGGGTGTGGGTGTGTGTGTGTGTAGAGATTCACTACTCTGAGGCCAAAGAATAACATCAGTATTCCTGTTATTAATGGAGTGATATACTTGCATGTTTCATTTAATCACAAAGAGGGGGGACAGTGGCCATGTGTAGACTGCCACAAGGGCATGGGAAGTACAGTATTTCCACCTTGTGCAGCATTTGTTATAAGTGGCTGCATAAGAGATGTAATGGTTTTAGAGGTAGCTGCAAGATAATGATGATTTTGTATGTGTGGTGTGTCGGGAAGAGCATGTGGAGATGTCAAGTGTGAAAGGACTGATCTTGCTGGGAGTCTCTTGAATGTCTGGATGAATTTTGTTACTTGGGAGACATGTTTGGTGCTAGAGAGGGGGCTAGAGTGAGGAGTGGTTGGAAGAAGTTCAGGGAGATGTTGCCTTTCCTGACACCGAGAGGGCTCTTCCTCTGTGCTATGGGACCTTTGTATGCAGTATGTGTCAGGAGTGTGATGCTGTATGACAGTGAAACCTGGGCAGTAAAGGAAGAGAATATTCGCAGACTCAAATGTACAGAAATGACAATGATTAGGTGGCCTTGAATGCAAGGCTGGGGGGTGAAAGCAAGAGTTACGATGAAAGAGTTGAGAGGAAGGATGGGACTGGAATGTATTGGTATTGTGATGAGGAGGGGCAGATTGAGGTGGTTTGGGGCATGTAGAGAGGATGAGGGATGACAATTGGGTGCAGAAACTGAGAAGTGTGAACGTTTGGGGTAGGGTTGCGAGAGGCAGACCAAAAAAGACCTGGGATGAGGACATTGAGTGTGACCTCAGGTATAAACGACTCAATAAGGATGCTGACTGAAAAGCATGGAAAGCTGCCATTAGGTGACCAAGGCCAATGCATGCATGCACGTTAGAGCCTTTGTAAATGAAAATGATTACAAAGTCTGGTGCAGGTACAGTACTAACTTTCTTCATTTAATTATTATCTGTCATAGTTACAACAAATTTTTCAATAGGTTTTCATCAGTATTTAAACATAACTGAACCCGGTGTTCCAAACAATTAAATCTGGGGGACAGTTTATCTACTGGAATGACTGGCATCTTCCTAGTAATGTCTTTTAACTAATCAAGTATACAAGGTTATTTTAAAACCAGTAAGGCCACACAGACAAGAAAAAAAAAGGTTAAATCATAAGAAGTAATACTATGCAATCAGTTACTAAGTATGGCAACACCAGTGGACCAAAGCATTTAAACTTTGTGTGTGTGTGTATTTACCTATTTACCTATTTGTAGTATACAGGAATTGAGCAATGCTCATGTTGTCCTGTCTCCATATCCACATTTATCAAGTCTACCTTTACACACATGAATGTTTTTCTCATGCACCACCTCTTTGTCTAAGTCGTTCCAAATATTTAAGAATATACCTAATTGTGATATACACGGAATGTACTATGCTCGTGGGTTTCCGTCGCTGTTTCTCAATAAGTCGAATTTAACTTTAAACTCGTTTAAGTTTTTAGACTGGACAATCTCTTTGTCCAGGCTATTCCATAAGTCTATACTTCTGTAAGGAAAGCTATATTTCTTGATATCCTTCAAGCAGCTTGACTTTTTCAATTTCATTCCATGTCCTCTTGTTGCTCTCTTATCCCATACAAACAGATCTTCTTTGTCAATTTTATCTACTCCCACCATGGTCCTGAACACCGCAATCATGTCTCCCCTCTTTCTTCTTTCCTCTAACGAAGGCAAATCCAGTTTTTCCAGCCTCTCTCTGTATGACAGGTCTGTCAGACTGGGGACCATCTTGGTTGCTGTTCTTTGTATTCTCTCAATCTTGTTTATATCTTTCTTTTTGTGTGGGGACCACACTACCGCTGCATATTCTAACCTGGGGCGGATCATGGCCACTATCAATTTTTTCATAATTTCCCCATCCATATAATGAAATGCTACTCTTATGTTAGTCAAGAGCTTATAAGTCTCTCCAACTATCTTGTTAATGTGCTTTTCTGGTGACAAACTATCTTGGACCAGCACTCCCAAATCTTTCTCTTCTCTCCTTTTTGTGATTAATTCATTACCCAAAAAATAATTCAGTGATGGTCTCCTGGTACTTTTACCCATTTCCAATTTTTTACATTTCTTTACTTTAAATTTCATTTCCCACGTCCGGCTCCAATTGTGTATCCTATCCAAATCCTCCTGCAGTATTTTACAATCCTCCTCAACCTCTATCTTCCTCAAGATCTTTACATCATCAGCAAACAGACTCGCATAACTGTTCACTCCATCTACCATATCATTTACGTAAATCAGGAACATTACTGGCGCCAACACTGAGCCTTGAGGGACTCCACTTGTTACTTCCCTCCATCCAGACATCTTTTCCTTTATTACTGTCCTCATTTGTCTGTCTCTCAAAAAGTCTCTCATCCATTCCAGAAGTTTCCCCTTTATTCCTCCTATATATTCTAGTTTCCACATTAGTCTCTTATGAGGTACCTTGTCAAAGGCCTTCTCTAAGTCTAAGTACACACAATCCACCCAACCATCTCTCTCCTGTACCACATCAATCGCTCTTGAGTAAAAGCTCAACAAGTTTGAAACACATGACCTTCCACTTCTGAATCCAAACTGACATTCAGCCAAAATATTCATCTCTTCCAGATATTTTATCCATCTGTCTTTCAGGATTCTCTCACACAATTTTGCGAACATGCTGGTTAGAGACACTGGTCTATAATTCAGGGGTTCTTCCCTGTTTCCTCCCTTGTAAATTGGTACCACATTTGCCCTCTTCCATTCTTTTGGCACTTTCCCCTCTTCCAGTGAGCATACAATTAAGCTGTGAATTTTATCCGCCAGTTGTTCTCTGCATTCCTTCAGTACCCAATTAGAAATTCCATCAGGTCCTGGGGCTTTCCTTACATCTTGAGTTTCCAGTAATTTATACACTTCCTGCACCTCCACTTTTATATCTTTCATCACCGGAACATTTCTAATCACTCCCTACCCTTCCACAAGCTCCTTTTCTTTAGTGAAAACTGACTGGAAACGTTTGTTCATTATTTCTGCTTGCATTGCCGCATCCTTAAAGACCTCTCCATCTACTTTCAGCTTGGTGATTCCTTCCTTTTGTTTCAGTTTGCCATTAACAAATCTATAAAACAGTTTCGGTTCATCCTTGCATTTGTCAATTATACCTTTTTCAAAATTCCTTTCTTCTTCCCTACGTATTCTTGTGTATTCGTTTCTTGTTCTTTTATATTCTTCCTTTGTTCTGTCGTTACCTCTCTTTCTCCAATTGTTCCACGCCTTATCTCTCTCTTTTTTGGCTATCATACACCTTCTATTAAACCACTCCTTTTTCCTGTTTTCTTTCCCTCTTACTCTTGGTACAAATTTTTCCACTCCCAAATTATAGAGGTCTAGAAAGATATCCCACTTCCTCTGTATCTCTCTTGTTTCTCTGAATTTTCTCCAATCCGCATTTTCAAAAAGTTTCTCAATCCTGTAAAATTTGCTTTGCCAAAGTTGTATCTTCCCTGTCTATGAAGCTCGTCTCTTGGCTCGACGTTTCCTATTAACATCTGGAACTCAGTGACCACGTGATCACTTTTTCCCAAAGGACAGAGATATTCCAATGATTCTATTACATCGGGTTCTTTGGTGAACAGTAAAGCTAACCTTGCTGGTGTGTCCTCACCTCGAAACCGTGTCTCTTCTTTGACCCACTGCGTCATCACATTATTCATTATTATATTTAATAACATAGTACCCCACGAATCCTCGCCGCCTCCCGAGTACCATTCCTCCCAGTTCACCTCTTTACAATTAAAGTCACCCACCAAAATTATATTATTGCTTTTCTCAATTATTTTTTGCAAGTAGCTAGCCATATCTGACAACATCTCATGGTATTCGTCATCCTTCCATGCTCTCGTCTTTGGGGGAACATACACTACCGCCATATCTCTCTTAACATTCTCTCCAGTTTCTAATTTCATATATATCACTTCAGCCCTGCCTTCTCCCATTTCCACAGTATCTACATTTATGTTGTTCTTCACTGCTATCATCACTCCTCCTCCCTTTTTTTCTTTTCTGTCTTTTCTCCACAGTTTGTATTTACCATCTCCCAAATGAACATCAATATCTTCTCTTAAATTGGTCTCTACAAAGCACATGACATCAGGTTCATGTTCTCTCAAGAAATCATTAATTTCAATCCTTGTCGATATGAAACCATCAACATTAGTATATATCACCTTCAAATTATATTTGACATTATTAATACCCTCTTCTCTCCTACTCTCTGTCCGTACCACTTCCTCAACTTCTGATCTTTCACAACCATCCCCCCTAGTTTCCTTCACTTCTGTTTCCTTAAATACCATTTCCTTACTTTCATATCCAATACTCTCCAAAAAAAAGTATTACGTTCTTCCTCTGTCCTCTTATCATTTTTTTCCTTTACTTCTTCCTTTAATGATTTTAAAACTTCTCTTTCTTCTTCATTCAGATCTTTTCTTATTATAATATTTTCCATCCCCGCCTCTTTGCTTAATTTCCAGGTCACTTTAAGTATCTCATTTATTACACTTTCTGATGTAAACTTGACTCTCATTGGTCTTGTTTCCCCTTTCTTATAAGGCCCTATCCTCCTTACTTCCTCAATTTCTTTTACCCACTTGTCTCCTTCGGGGTCAATCTTGCCTAATATTCCTCTCACCATGTTCGTGTCTCTCTCGAGTCTTGCGAACCTAACCTTTTCTTCCTCTTCCCTGTTTCCAAATACTACCACACATCTGTTCCTTTCTACAGTTTCTCTCACTATTTTTTCTTTTTTCTTCAGTATTTTCACTACATTTTCTTCCATTTCTTTCTTGTTCATTTCCCTTTCTTCCTGGATGATCTCTCTTAAGCTGACCACTTCTTTCTGTTCTTCTTCTACGTGTACCTACTTTGCCTTGTGTTCTTCTAGTGCATTACTCACCTTCTCCGTTTTATTAGTACTCTCTTCAAGTTTCCTCCTCAGTTCAACATTTTCCCTCTTCAAATTCTTAATCTCTTCATTGGCTGTTTCGTTGGACTGGATTAGACTCTGTATGGTGGTTTCCGTATTTCCTGACACATCCTTTATCACTAGATTCTCTACTTTTTTTTCGAGTTCACTAATCCTCATAATTAATGTTTTCACCAGGTCCATGACATTAGTATTAGCATCAAATCCTTGAAATTCCATTCCCTCATTGTTTACATTTTCGGCCATCTTTAACGTACCAGTAAAGTACCTAAACAGCTGTTACCGAATAAGCCACAAACATTCATGTATACTATTGCCAACAAATCTTTACATTTTTGGTAGTCTACCAACTTTCATTATTTTAAATTTAAAGAAAGACCCTAGGAGACAGGACAGACAAAATTCCTGAAACTACTCAAGGTTAGGAGCGATGCCTGGGACGTCCTCTCTCTCCGGCTGTTCGTGTGTGTGTGTGTGTGTGTGTGTGTGTGTGTGTGTGTGTGTGTGTGTGTGTGTCTGGGCATAGGCTTCACAGCCTGCTCTCAAGGCCCAGTAGTCCTTCTTCATACAATACACCTCTATATGTTACCACTTCGGTGCTAACACCCACCATCCATATTGAATACATGCTAGGTCTGTCTCATACAGGACTGGTGTATTGGTATTAGCGGGGGTATTTTTACGACATGTCGGTGGGTCTTCTGGTAGATCAGTAAAGTCTGATTTTATCAAATTCAAATCCATAAACTGTTCCTGCCCCAGTGGGGATTTGAACCTAGGTCCGGTTGGACTGCAGGCTACCTCTCAACCGACTGAGCCACTGCCTCCCCCTTGACACCACACTAGTGGGAGTGCAGTATTTAATTTCTGACATATGTCGCTTCAAGTTCCAATTTAGGGAAGTTCCTTTAATGAGTATCTTATGACTGACACAGGCTGACCATTTTAAGTACGACACATGTACAGAGCTTCAGTTAAATATATTCAATGATAATGGATAGATTGGCATTATTCTAGGGTCTCTGAGTACTAAAGCACCATGTATATTGATACAAACAGTATAAAAAATATATATATATATATATATATATATATATATATATATATATATACAGTATATGTATATTATAAAATATATATATATATATATATATATATATATAATTATAGTGATCCCTTGGTTATCACGCATAACTGGTACTGCATCTAATGTATGATAATGCAACTGCTCAAATTTTCCCTTGTACAAAAATTTAGACTCTCTAAATACATACATACTGTTATGGTAAATAACAGCAGTGCACAGGGGCATGGTTAGGTCAACAGAAAATAATGAAAAGTGCACAATAAGGAAGAAATACATAGCATATAGAAAACTTGAGATGGGCTTGAGATAAGGGGTTCTGAGGCTAGAGGGTGTAAAGTTAGTGGTCTCCACCACCCAGTATTAGCTCCTCGAGTAGGCTTTCATCTTTGAAATCCTCAGAGCCATCTGACACCACAGATTTTGCACCATCGCTGTCTTAGCAGAAAGCGTTCAGGTGCGCTATAACAAGGATTTTTAGCCAAAAAATGCCTGATAATGGCAGGAATCCATCTTGCAGTGATAACGAAAACCACTTGTCGTTTCACTGTTTCATTTTTGAAGGCTCCGACATGCTTGCATGCGTTGGCCTTGGTCACCTAATGGCGGCTCTCCATGCTGCACGATCCATGGCAGCCTCCCTGTTCAGTCCCTTAACCCTAAGGTCACACTTAATGACCTTATCCCACGTCTTTCTCAGTCTACCCCTCACAACCCCACCCCCAGTATTAACACTTCTCACCTTCTGCACCAAATTATCATCCCCCATCCTCTCCACATGCCCAAACCATCTCAATCTACCTCTCCTCATCACAACATCAATACATTCCAGTCCCATCCTACCTCTCAACTCTTCCATCGTAAACCCAGCCCCCCCAGGCCTTGCATGGAGGGATGCACTGCATATCCACCTAATCATTGTATTTCTATAAGTTTGAGCCTGCGAATATCTTCCTTTACTGCCCAGGTCTCACTACCATACAGCATCACACTCCTAACACATGCTGCATACAAAGACCCCTAAGCAGCATGTTAGGAGTGTGGATAATTATAACTAAGTTTAAAAGTAATCCCTATACTATCCGAACGCCCACTTTCCGGACATCCCACTTACTGGACATTGTGGGCCTGGACCTTCAGAACCCAAAAATGGCCAAAAAAAAGAAAAAAATACCCCCCACAATCCGATTTTTTCCCTCCCGTAATTTGAAATTGCCGTGTGGGGCCAAACAGCTGTTTACACCATGGCCCCTTCACCCCTTCCTTCCTCCCCCCTCTCCCCTCCCATCAGGGTTGCCATTTGGTATTTTTCATTACCAAATGTGAGCCAATTTGGTAATGAAAAATTCGTTTGGTAATGAATCAGAATAATGCATCACCAAATGGATTTTTCACATGTATGAGGATACACAGGATGGAGATGGTGGATTGTTTGTTCTCTCTGATTAATCTGCTAGCCTACATAGCGTGAAAATAAACATGCTGTTAATTATAAGGAGAGTGATTACATGTATTTCCACTTGTATAATTAGTGAAGAATAAATGTTAGCTTTACAAATTTGGTAATGAAAAGTTAAATTTGGTAATGAAAACTGAGGAGTTTGGTAATGTGGCCATTGAGATCTGGCAACTCTGTTTCCCCGTCACTAACAGTCACTGCCTAACTTTGATTGTGAGCAGATGCTTATCGCAGTGGATGCCACACGTGCTCGTTTTTTGTAAATAAACAGTGAAAAAACTGCAACACCTTGCCAGTAGACCACATGGGAATTTACAGTGTTAAGAAATTAGAATTTAGAGTGCAAAGGATTAACTGTGGAGTGCAAACTGGCGGTTGAAACTGGCATGGTGCAATTAACAATGTGCAGTGTTAAACAATTGTAACTCACAGCATAAAGAATTACCGTAAGTGCAGCACAACACTGGATTACTGTACGTGTCTCAAGAGCATTTACACCACTGCCAAAGCCTTAGAAAAGGCGGCCACAGACGTGCTGTAAGTACCTTGGCTAAGGTACAGTCACTTTTAATTCCTCATTCTTTGGTTCCTTTTCATTTATTTCATGCTTTATGTCCATTATTGGTGTGAATAGGGTCTTTAATAGGTTTAAATAGGTGCTATGAATGTCCGGTAGGGAGTTATTTAGATGGCTTTCAAAGTTAGGCTGGGTTAGGGTCCTTAAGTACCAGTCCAGGAGCCAGTAGCCCACTTTCCGGACATGCCTTTGGCTCTATTACATCGGATAGTGAAGGGATTATTGTATAACCAGGTTTACGATAACCAAGGGATCACTGTACTGTATACATATACGTAACACAGTGTATAACATAACTGTGGGATAAATTCTACTCCAAAGAGGATTTACTTGAATGTGAATTTGATGACTGTAATGTCAAATAATCTTCAAAGTGGCCTGAGTGCATCTGTGACAATGTGATTTTCTGGTGAGTAAATTGACAGCTTACATGTAATGAACAAGTGAGACAAATATGAGCATGGAGCCTCTCTCTCTCTCTTGTGTGGGGAGGGGGGGCAGCTGATCTAGAGTAAACGGACCATTTCACATCCCATAATTTTAGTGATGTTGATTTATGACCATGTATTTTAACAAAAAACTTAGTTGAAAGAAGAAAAACTATGCAGTGAGTGCTGACAATGAGGTGAGAGAGATGTGCGGTAGGTGGGGAGTAATGTGCACATGTGCATGTGTATGTGTGCACGCATGGCCAACTGACTGCGTGTAAACAGACCATTTCACATCCCATAATTTTATGTCATGCTGAATTATAACCATTTGTTTTAGTAAAATCTTTCAAAAAGATGATGTTTTGTTTTCTCTAGGTGGGGTGAGCATGTGTCTACATGGTCTGACAGTGGAATTATGGTTGTGATCAAGGATGCAACCCACCTCTCTGTTATGCTGTAGGACCAGTTTAGGCCAACCATTTAGTATACAGCAGCAACAACTCTTCTTCAGGGGGTGCTTGGTCAATTACTCCCACATTTTTATATCAATAAATATATCTTTTGTATCTTGTGTCCCATGTACCAAACTAATTTATCTTACTGAAACAATACTTTAATGTTAAACTGATGCCCTGCTGTAATAAATACTGTCTAAAATTGTTTTAATGTTGGTTCTTGAGGGTTTGCTGCTGGAGATATTGTTAGGTCAACCACAAGGGTGTGGACAGGGGCTGATTCCTGGGACTTTCCCATGCATTTTTTTTTTTTCCCCTCCCATTTACTGGGCCTGGTCAGAGTTTATCATTCCACACAAATTGTGTTTAGCACAAACTTGTCCCGGGTAAATTGATGATCTGTTGTACTCTATAAACTGTGTATGTGTGATGTACATTAGGTATGAGGTACAGAAATAACAAATAAGTAATATCATGATGCTGCAACAATGCTGGCCATAGACATGTGTAACACAATGATGCATAATTGAATGATACACACTTACTATTACTGTGGATTTTACCAAAGGAAAAATATCTGAAGTTGCTTACCATTTATGTGTCTGCATGTCATTCTTGCAAAAGTACAACATTAGCTTGGATGAGATACATACCTTACTGACAGTAAAAGTATTTGGAAAAGTGTGTGTGTGTGTGTGTGTGTGTGTGTGTGTGTGTGTGTGTGTGTGTGTGTGTTTACCTTGTGATATACAGGAAATGAGCTACACTCGTGGGGTCCTGTCAAACTTTGCTTTAAACTCATTTAAGTTTTTGGACTGGACAATCTCTTTGTCCGAGCTATTCCACAAGTCAATGCATCTAAGTAGAAAACTGTATTTCTTGATATCCTTCAAGCAACTTGTCTTATTTAATTTCTTTCCATATCCTCTTGTTGCTCCCAAATCCCATTCAGACAGATGATCTTAGTCAGTTTTGTCTACTTCCATCATGGTCCTGAACACTGCATTCAATCATGTTTAGGAAGGCAGGCCCAGCTTTTCTGATTTTTTCTTGTACAACAGATTTGTCAGACTAGGGACCTTCTTGGTTGCTGCTCTTGCATTCTCTCGATCTTGTTTATATCTTTCTTTTTATGTGGAGACCACACCACTGCTGCATATTCTAACCTGGGGCAGATCAGAGTCACTATTAATATTTTCCTCATCTTCTCATCCATGTATTAAAATGCCACTCTTATGTTACAAGATCTTATGTGTCTCTGACAATCTTGTTAATGTGTTTTTTGGGTGACGAATTATCCTGGACCAACACTCCCAGGTCCTTCTCTTCTCTCGCTTTTGTGACTGGTTCCTTCCCATCGTGTAATTCAGTGATAGCCTCTTAGTACGTTAACCCATTTCCAATATTTTGCATTTTTAGGCATCAAAATCATTTCCCATACCTGGCTCCAATCATAAATACTGTCCAGATCTTCCTGCAGCATCTTACAATCCTCTTCAACTTATGCTCTCCTCATGATCTTTCCATCATCTGGAAACAGCCTCGCATAACTGTTCATTCCATCCACCATATCATTTACGTAAATTAGGAACATTACAGGCACCAGCATTGAGCCCTGAGGGACTCCACTAGATACTTCCCTCCACCCTGACATCATCTCCTTTATTACTGTCCTCATCTGTCAGTCTCTCATGAAGTCTCTCATCCACTCCAAGGGGTTCCTCTTTAGTCCTCCTTTGTGCTCCAATTTCCACATTAGTAGCTTATGGGGTACCTTGTCAAAGGCTTTCATCAGCTCTAAGTACACACAATCCAACCATCTCCTGTAGCACATCAATTGTCCTTCAGTAGAAACTCAACAAGTTAGAGACACATGACCTTCCACTTCTGAATCTAAATTGATTTTCTGCCAAAATGTCCATTTCCTCCAGATATTGTATCCACCTTTCTTTTATCTCGCACCATTCTGTGAACATGCTGGTCAGGGACACTGGCCTACAATTCAGGGGTTCTTCCTTATTCCCTCCTTTGTAAACTGGCACCCCACTGGCCCTCTTCCATTCCTGAGGCACTTTCCCTTCTTCTAGAGAACACACATTTAAACCATGAATCTTATCCACCAGATGTTCTCTGCATTCCTTCTTCAGTATCCAATTAGAGATCTGGTTAGGCTGTGAGCCTTTCCATACATACTGAGTTTCCAGTAATTTATACAGTTCCTGCACTTCCACTTCTGTCTTTTGTCACTACATTTCTGGTCACTCCCTCCCCCTCCACAAAATCCTTTTATGAAAACTGACTGGAAACTTTTGTTCATTATTTCAACTTGCATTACTGCATCTTTATACACATTTCCTTTGACTTTCGGCTTGTTGAGTCCTTCCTTGTGTTTCAGTCTGCCACTGGCAAACCTATAAAACAATTCAGGTTCCTCCTTACATTTGTCAATTACAGTAAAACCTCTATAAGTTGCAATAGTACGGGCTGAGGCCATTCCAACGTCACTGAAATTCCGACTTATGGAAAATGCGAGGCCTCCTGACTAACCAGAAAACTCACTTACCATGTTTGCATAAGAAGGGCCTTTTGGTAGGATGTAGGAGTTAAGGGAGGGCCATGATCACTTCTGTGCAACATCTTCTAACCATAATCACAATTGCACTACAGTACCTTACACTGTATATGCACTTTATATACAAGTCTTAAGAACACTATTACCCTTTATACACACTTTATATACAAGCTTCAGTCACTACTGTAAAGCACTTTTGTATGCAAAATTAATCACTATCAGAGCTGAGAGGTAGGATGGGACTGGAGTGTATTGGTGTTGTGATGAGGTGAGGTAGATTGAGATGGTTTGGACATGTGGAGAGGATGGGGGTGATAACTGGGTGAGGAAGGTGAGAAGTGTTAATATTGGGGGTGGGGTTATGAGAGGTAGACCGAGAAAGACATGGGACGAGGTCATTAAGTATGACCGAAGGGTTAAGGGATTGAACAGGGAGGGTGCAATGGATTGTGCGCATGGAGAGCCGCCATTAGGTGACCAAAGCCAACGCTTGCAAGCATGTTGGAGCCTTTAAAAACAAAAATGAAAACGAAAACGAGTCACAGCAGAAAATCTGTGCAGGCAACTCTGAGGACACACACTTAGGAGGCTGTATGTTGATTCACTGGGCCCTCACAGCCTAAAACATGATGAACCTAGTGCATCACGCCAAGATTTGGTTTCCATTAGATGATATTTTACGGCTTAGGGGAGTTTTTTCCAGGATTTTTATGACAATTTTTTTGAAAATTTTAAATTACTGTATTTTCATCAATGAATATCATATGCCATGCCAACTTAAGTGTAATCCCTATTAACAGGGTACTGACTTAAGGAAGTTTTACTGTATCCCTCTTTCAAAGTTTCTTTCTTCCTCTCTACGGATTCTTGTATATTCATTTCTAGTTCTTTTGTATTCTTCCTTTGTTGTATTGTTACCTCTCTTTCTCCATTTGTATCATACACCTACTGTTGAACCAATCCTTGTTCCAGTTCTCTCTCCCATTGGTTCTTGGCACAGACAGTATTTTCTCACATCCAAGTTGTAAAAGCCAAGAAAGATATCCCACTTCTTCTGCATCTCTCTTGTTTCTCTGAATTCTCACCAGTCCACTTCTTTTAAAGATTTTCTAAATCCTGTAAACTTGGCTTTCCCAGAGTTGTATCTTCCATGCCTGTACAGCTCATCTCTTGGTGCCACATTCCCGTTAATCATTTAGAACTCAATCACTTTATGATCACTTTTTCCTATAGGGCACACATATTTCAGATTCAGTTACATCAGGTTCTTTGGTTAGCTGAAAATATAGTCTTGCCGATGTGTCATCATCTTTAAATCTTGTTTCTTCTTTGACCTACTGGGTAATTGCTATATTAAACAATATTCTGAAACAGGAATCTTCACTTCTTCCTGTGTCCCACTCGTCCTAGTTCACCTATTTACAATTAAAGTCACCCACCAGGATTATACTGTTGTTTTTCTCAGTCACTTTCTACAGATGTGTAACCATGTATGACAACATCTGGTATTCAGCATCATTCTATGCCCTTGTCTTAGAGGGGACATATGCTACTGCAATGTCTCTCTTGCCTTTCCCTCTGGTTTCTAGTTTCATATTTATCACTTCTGCACTGTTTTCTCCCAGTTCCACATTATCCACATTTATGTTGTTCCTCACTGCTATCATCACTCCCCCACCCATTTTTTCTTTTCTATCTCTTCCCTATAGTTTGTATTTGCCATCTCCCACTTGGATATCAATATCCTCTCTTGTGATGTACAAAGAACACAATATCTGGTTCATTTACCCTCAAAAAATCATTGATTTCTGGCCTTGCCGAGATTAAGCCACCTAAGTTAGCATATGCCACTTTCAATCTTTTTAAGTTGTTTTATACTCTGTCCTTCTCCTTTCCTCTCTTTGCCGGTACTACTTCCTCAATTTCGGATCCATAACTCTTCAACAGAACTCTGCCCTCTCTGTCTCCATTCTCTGGTCATTTTTTTCCTTAGCTTCCCTGACTAGCTCCTTTATTTTAGCTCTTCCTTCCTCATTTGCATCTCTCCTTATCCAAGCATTCTGGAATCCCTTCATGTCCACTCGTTTCCATATCCTGTTAATAATCTCATTTACCATGACCTGTGACTGAAACTTAAGTTTTAGTGGCCGCGCCCCTCTCTCCTCATATCTTCCCATCCTAAACACCTCTTCAATCTTTTCTTGAGCTTCTTTGTCACCCTCCATAACTACTGATACTATCTCTTTCCCAATGGAAGAATAGAAGGACGGAAGGACAGGAGGAAGTAGTCCATACAAAGAGGGTTAAAAGGTTGCAAGAGGATAGAAAAAAGGCAGAATACAAGAGAGAGGTGGAGGAACAACTGGGGAAATATGATTTGGAGGAGATGGAGGATGTGTGCATGATATTCACAGACAAAATCTGTGCAGCACGTGAGGTGGCGTGCAGGGTGAAGGGAAGACGGAAGAGGATGCAAGGAACTGCATGGTGGAATGAAGAGGTGCAAAAAGCTGTGGCACAGAAGAAGAAAGTATATACATTAGTGAGTGGGTAGGATGCAGGGGTATGGAGGAAGTTGAGAGACGGAAGAGAGAGTACATGTAGAGCGGAAGAGAGAGGTGAAAAGATTAGTAAGAGAGAGTAAGAAGAGACTGGATTAGGAATTTGGAAGGAATTTAACTGAAAGGTGGAGGGAATGTTAGAAAATATTCTGGAAAGAGGTAGAAAGTTAGAAAGGGTGGTAAAGAAGTTAGTTGGGGAGTGAAAGATAAAAATGGTAGACTACTAGTGGAGAAAGGAGAAAAAGTAAGCAAAGGGAGAGAACACTTTAAGGAACACTTAAACACAGAGAATGAAAGTAATGTCAGTATATATGGCTGGAAGAAGGAGGGATGAGAGAAGAGAGGATGAAATAAGTAGGACTAAGGTTGTGGAAGCAATGAAGAAAGTCATAATGGGGAAAGCCCCAGGAACTGATGAAGTGTCTGGTGGAATGCTGAAGCATGGGGAAGAGATAGTAGTAGAATGGGTATGGAAGATGTAAGATTGGCCAGGAAGGAAGGTAGAGTTCCAGAGGATTGGAAGTCAGGTATAATTACTGTATTCCCCGTACAAAGGAAATGGGGAAAAAGAAGTGTGTGGTAATCAAAGGGGCATTTGCTTTCTTAGTGTTGCAGGAAAACTATAAGGTAAGATACTTTTTGACAGAGTTAGGGAAATAACAAAGGAATTAGTTGAACAAGAACAGGGAGGTTTTAGGAAGGGAAGAGGTTGTGTAGATCTGATATTCATTTTTAGGTCTTTAGTGGAAAAGTTTCCAGAGAATAAAAGAAGTTGCATGTGGCCTTCATACATTTGGATAAAGTTTATGACAGGGTGGAAGGACAAGGAATGTGAAAAATAATAAGAATATATGAAGTAAATTGGAAGTTGCTGAATGCCATGACGAGTATGTGTGAGGGTGCTAAGGCTGCAGTGTGTGTGAATAGTGAACTGCATTGTTCTGTCTGAATGTTGGACTGAAACAGGGATGTGTCATGTCCCCATGGTTGTTCAGTCTGTGTATGGATGGTGTTATACAAGAGACACATTGGAGTAGCTCTAATGAGTGAGGGCAACATTTGGAAACTCCCTGAACTGCTGTTTGCAGATGGTACTGCACTGTTAACCCCTTCTTTACTGACTTTCCAAAATGTGTACCCGTCCTCAAAATGAAATTTCGGCAGCGGAACTGAATACGATCATGAGTACTAGGGTACTCACGATCATTATAGGGGCCTATTTGGCTTCCTCTTCCTCGGTTTGGGTGCTTTGTGATCTCATGTGTGATGACATATGGCAACTCTGTCACTGATGCCACACTCCCCTCCCATATACCCCTGCCATGAGGCACAGTTTTATGAAAATGACTCAGATATGTTGTATAGGTCATTGTACCCTATATATTTTGAATTTGGTATATACAATGCCCTATAACACATGATATAATACAGCCAGATAATGCTTCTTGGTAAGGGGACTCTTGCTAGCTTAGCAACAATGGTGGTACCAGGGGAAAGTGTGTGGGAACATGCCATAGTGTTTTTCAAGCAGCCGTACGTCAGTGTATTTGGATTTACTTCAGTGCCATGGCGTCCTACGGCAATGAATCTGACTTGGATAGTGACTTAGAAGTGTCTGACAATAACGAAACACAATCTGACATAACTGTGAGCGACTTTGGTGAGGAGTATATGCCCGAGAATGACGGTGAAGTGAGCAATAATAGTGGGGAAAGTGATACTGATTCTGGTATAAGTTTAGCCTTGAAGCGCATCACCCCACCCCCCACCTACTTTTGACCTGCCTGCCTCCTACCTCATTCTTCATGGATCTTTTTCATACTTACAAGGTAAATAATACAATCATTATTCTCCTCCCTATTCACTGATTTATATCTCTACCTACTTTATTTATCTGTATATTGTATGTTTACTAAATCGGTTGGAGAGACATGTAATATTGTCATGTACATTATTTTAACATATCATAAACACATCTCGTGGTCAATATCTACTTACCAATACAAAATAATAATATAAAGCAAATAGAAACGATGTAATCATAAAATAAATACTACCCCACGAAATAGCCCCGCCTGGGGGAAATTCGGTTTGGCAGGGGAGGTAGCTGAGCGGGGGAGGGGAGGGGGAATGTGTAACGAAGGGGTTAAGTGAAGATGAAGGGGAACTGCAAGGCTTGGTGAATGAGTTTGGAAGAGTGTGTAAGAAACAGAATCTAGAGGTGAATGTAGGGAAGAGTAAAGATATGGTCTTTGTGAGAAATGAAGTCACTGGATGTACAGTGAGGTTGGATGATAAGGAAATGGAAAATGTGATTGCATTTAAGTATTTGGGCAGTGTTAAGCAAGGATGGAAGTTTGGAGGGTGAAGTGCTTGAAAAAGTATAAGAAGGAAGACAGGCTGCTTGTTCTCTGAAAGCAGTTATAAGGAACAGGGAAGTGAGCATGGAAGTAATAAAGTCGCTGCATGACAGTATTGTGATACCAACTCTAATGTATGGAAGTGAAGCTTGGACCTTCTTGGAAGGACACAAGTGAAGTGTGAGAGCTGTGTAAATAAATTACTTGAAAGGAACATGTGGAGTTATATGGAGAGATAGACTGACAAATTAGGAAGTGAAGGAGCATTGTGCTGTGCATGTGGACGTGATAGAAAGCATTAGAAGAAATACACTGATGTGGTTTGGCCATGTGGAGAGGATGGAGAGCAGGAGACTAATGAGGAGAGTGTATGCGAGTGAGGTGGAAGGAGCAAGAGGGAGAGGGAGGCCAAGGATTAGATGGAGGGATGGAGTGGAGAAGTATATGTGAGAGGGGTGTGTGAGCTGCGTGCACGGCAGTGAAATGGAGGGGGACAGGGCGACGTGGAGGCAATTTGTTTGTGGCCACTCCTTATGGGATTAAGGCATCTGGCATTAAAGCAACAGTTCTTCTCTCACTCTTATCTTATTGGCAGAGGTTCTTCTTTCAATCCTGAAATTATCACACATTTTTCTTATCTGCTACATCCCTGACTAGAGATTCTCTACTTTTCAGTACTTTAACCTCCTCCTTCTCCACCTTTTCTTGGTTTTCCCTTCTCTGCTATTCTCAAACCTCCTTTAGATTTATTTTTCATTCTTCCTGCATTTTCTTCCACCCCTTGTGCTCTTCCTTGATTTCCCTGATGTGTTCATCATGCATTCTTTTTCTTATTCATACTTGACAAGTTTAATTTTCATTCTGTCCCTTTCCTCTTCAAACCTCTTATTTTCCCTCTTGAGCTGTTTTATTTCATTCGTGGCTGATTCATTGCTCACTTTTAACTCTGTTACCTCACTCTCTCAGTCAGCACTGCATGAGCAGATGCTCCCTAATTCATTTTTCAACACTATAATCTCCCTCTCCTGCTGTTATTTCCTTTCCTGTACCTCTCTAATTACTGCCCATACCTGTTGTAATTCCCAGGCATTCCTGTATGCCACTTTCTCCACATGTTAGGTTCAGTTTACTGTTCCCATTGCTCAGGTCTTCATTGGAGAGTCCCGTGAATTCACTTGCACTGGATGTAAACAATGAACTACAGGTATACCTCAATATACGATATCCCTAATTGTGATACCCCAGCTTAATGATGGGGGTAGCAATACCACCATAACCCACCTAACAATGGCCAAACCCCAGTTTAATGATGGGTTTTTATTTTTTAAAACCAATTTTGATGATATTTTAAACTAAAATTGTGTGTTTGGGTTGATTTATAAACTGTTTTTAGGCTTAGATTGTTGTTGTTTTAGTCATAGGTGGGGTGAACACCGTCATTTTTTAGTACAGTTTACTAAGTTTGATCTTTTCCAGAGTTATATTTGATGATTTTCAGATTTTATTTGTTGGGTTTAGGGAGTTATTTCCAGGTGTTAGGCTTAGGTTAGCTTCTTTTACAGTTGTTAGTCCATTTAGATTCCATTTAGATTGGCTTTAAACTTGTTTCTGGACTCATCTGGGTGGGTTTAGGACTTGGTTGGGGGGAAATCCAAGACCCAAAAATGCATCCCTATAATTTACATGTTAAATCTACCCCAAGGTACGATACCCTCCCTACCGATGGGTTTTTACTTAACCAATTGCTTTGTTACACCGGGATATACCTGTACTGTATTGCCTTCCGCCATGCTGCATAACTGTACATGAAAATTTAAAATGCCACTGTGTTGTACTCCTATTTGACTGATTCCTCTGGCTTATTCTTTACTAAATTTAGATGGGACCACCAGTAATGCACTCAATTCACATAATCACAATAGGCAGGCCTCCTTTTTGCCACTGGTTTAGCATTATTTCCCCATGATCAACATGAAGCTCTTCTGCTGTCGATGTGTGTGTGTGTGTGTGTGTGTGTGTGTGTGTGTGTGTGTGTGTGTGTGTGTATTTACCTATTTGTATTTACCTATTTGTAGTATACAGCAATTGAGCGATGCTCGTGTTGTCCTGTTTCCATATCTACATTTATCTAGTTTACTTTTACACACACGAATGTTTTTCTCCTGCACCACCTTTTCGTCTAATTCGTTCCAAATACTTATGTATTTACCCAATATACCTAATTGAGATACACACGAAATATGCTATGCTCGTGGGTTCCCATTGCTGGTTCTCAGTAAGTCAAATTTAGCTTTAAACTCATTTAAGTTTTTTGACTGGACAATCTCTTTATCAAGGCTATTCCATAAATCTATACTTCTGTAAGGAAAGCTATGTTTCTTGATATCATTCAAGCAGCTTGACTTTTTCAATTTCATTCCATGTCCTCTTGTTACTCTCTTATCCCATAAAAACAGATCTTCTCGGTCAATTTTATCTACTTCCACCATGGTCCTGAACACTGCAATCATGTCTCCCCTCTTTCCTCTAAGGAAGGCAAATCCAGCTTTTCCAGCCTCTCTCTGTATGACAGATCTGCCAGACTGGGGACCATCTTGGTTGCTGTTCTTTGTATTCTCTCAATCTTGTTTATATCTTTCTTTTTGTGTGGGAACCACACTACCGCTGCATATTCTAACCTGGGGCAGATCATGGCCACTATCAATTTTTTCATCATCTCCTCATCCATATTATGAAATGCTACTCTTATGTTAGTCAAGAGTTTATAAGTCTCTCTAACTATCTTATTAATGTGCTTTTCAGGTGACAAACTATCTTGGACCAGCACTCCCAAGTCTTTCTCTTCTCTCATTTTAGTGATTAATTCATTATCCAACAAATAATTCAGTGATGGCCTCCTGGTACTTTTACCCATTTCCAATATTTTACATTTCTTTACATTAAATTTCATTTCCCACATCCGGCTCCAATCATGTATCCTATCCAGATCCTCCTGCAGCATTTTACAATCCTCCTCAACCTCTACCTTCCTCAAGATCTTTACATCATCAGCAAACAGACTTGCATAACTGTTCACTCCATCTACCATATCATTTATGTAAATCAGAAAGATTACTGGCACCAACACCGAGCCTTGGGGGACTCCACTTGTTACTTCCCTCCATCCAGATATCCTATCCTTTATTAATGTCCTCATTTGTCTGTCTCTCAAAAAGTCTCTCATCCATTCCAGGAGTTTCCCCTTCAGTCCTCCTATATATTCTAGTTTCCACATTAGTCTCTTAAGTGGTACCTTGTCAAAGGCCTTCTCTAAGTCTAAGTACACACAATCCACCCAACCATCTCTCTCCTGTACCACGTGAATCACTCTTGAGTAAAAGCTCAACAAGCTAGAAACACATGACCTTCCACTTCTGAATCCAAACTGACATTCGGCTAAAATATTCATCTCTTCTAGATATTTTATCCATCTGTCTTTCAGGATTCTCTCGCACAATTTTGCTACCATGCTGGTTAGAGACACTGGTCTATAATTCAGAGGTTCTTCCCTGTTTCCTCCCTTATAAATTGGTACCACATTTGCCCTCTTCCATTCTTTTGGCACTTTCCCCTCTTCCAGAGAACACATGATTAAACTCTGAATTTTATCCGCCAGTTATTCTCTGCATTCCTTCAGTACCCAATTAGAAATTCCATCAGGTCCTGGGGCTTTCCTTACATCTTGGGTTTCCAATAATTTGTACACTTCCTGTACCTCCACTTTTATCTTTTATCACCGGTACATTTCTAGTCACTCCCTCCCTTTCCACAAACTCTTTTTCATTAGTGAAAACTGATTGGAAACATTTGTTCATTATTTCAGCTTGCATTGCTGCATCTTTATAGACCTCTCCTTTTACTTTCAATTTGGTGATTCCTTCCTTTTGTTTCAGTTTGCCATTAACAAATCTATAAAACAGTTTGGGTTCATCCTTGCATTTGTCTATTATACCTTTTTCAATATTCCTTTCTTCTTCTCTACATATTCTTGTGTATTCATTTCTAGTTCTTTTATATTCTTCCTTTGTTCTGGTGTTGCCTCTCTTTCTCCAGTTGTTCCACGCCTTATCTCTCTCTTTTTTTGCTATCATACACCTTCTATTAAACCACTCCTTTTTCCCGTTTTCTTTCCCTCTTACTCTTGGTACAAATTTTTCCACTCCCAAATTATAGAGGTCTAGAAAGATATCCCACTTCCTTTGTATCTCTCTTGTTTCTCTGAATTTTCTCCAATCTGCATTTTCAAAAAATTTTCTCAGTCCTGTGAAACTGGCTTTCCCAAAGTTGTATCTTCCCTGCCTATGAAGCTCGTCTCTTGGCTCGACGTTCCCTATTATCATCTGGAATACAATGACAACATGATCACTTTTTCGTATAGGACAGAAATATTTCAATGATTCTATTACATCGGGTTCTTTGGTAAACAGTAAATCTAACCTTGCTGGTGTGTCCACACCTCGGAACCGTGTCTCTTCTTTGACCCATTTCGTCATCACATTATTCATTATTATATTTAATAATATAGTGCCCCACTAATCCTCGCTGCCTCCTGAGTCCCATTCCTCCCAGTTCACCTCTTTACAGTTAAAGTCACCCACGAAAATTATATTGTTGCTTTTCTCAATTGTTTTTTGTAAATAACTAGCCATATCTGACAACATCTCCTGGTATTCGTCATCATTCCATGCTCTCGTCTTAGGGGGAACATACCCTACCGCCATATCTCTCTTAACATTCTCTCCAGTTTCTAATTTCATATATATCACTTCAGCGCTGCCTTCTCCCATTTCCACGGTATCTACATTTATGTTGTTCTTCACTGCTATCGTCACTCCTCCCATTTTTTCTTTTCGGTCTCTTCTCCACAGATTGTATTTACCATCTCCCAAATGAACATCAATATCCTCTCTTAATTTGGTCTCTACAAAGCACATGACATCAGGTTCATATTCTCTCAAGAAATCATTAATTTCAAGCTTTGCCGATATTAAACCATCAATATTAGTGTATATCACCTTTAAATTATTTTTGATGCTTTTTATACCCTCATCTCTCCTTCTCTCTGTCAGTACCACTTCCTCAATTTCTGATCTTTCACAGCCATCCCCCTTAGTTTCCTTTGCTTCTATTTCCTTATATACCACTTCCTTACTTTCATATCCATTAATTTCCAAAAAAAAGTATTACATTCTTCCTCTGTCCTATCAATTTTTCCTTTACTTGATCCTTCAATGATTTTAAAACTTCTCTCTCTTCTTCATTCAAATCTTTTCGTATCATAATATTTTCCATCCCTGCCTCTTTGCTTAATTTCCAGGTCATTTAGAGTATATCATTTACTAAACTTTCTGATGTCAACTTGACTCTCATTGGTCTTGTTTCCCCTTTCTTATAAGGCCCTATCCTCCTTACTTCCTCAATTTCTTTTACCCACTTGTCTCCTTCGGGGTCAATTTTGCCTAATATACCTCTCACCAGGTTCATGTCTCTCTCGAGTCTCACGAATCTAACCTTTTCTTCCTCCTCCCTGTTTCCAAATATTACCACACATCTGTTCCTTTCTACAGTTTCTCTCACTATTTTCTCTTTTTTCTTCAGTATTTTCACTACATTTTCTTCCATCTTTTTCTTGTTCATTTCCCTTTCTTCCTGGATGATTTCTCTTAAGCTGACCACTTCTTTCTGTTCTTCTTCTACGTGTGCCCACTTTGCCTTATGTTCTTCTAATACACTACTCACCTTCTCTGTTTTATTAGTACTTTCTTCTAATTTCCTCCTCAATTCAATATTTTCTCACTTCAAATTTCTGATTTCCCCATTCACCGTCTCATTGGACTGGATCAGACTCTGTATAGTAATCTCCGTATTCTCAGACACGTCCTTTAACACTAAATTCTCCACTTTCTTTTCAAGTTCACTAATCCTCATTATCAATGTTTTAACCAGATCCATGATATTAGTGTTTCTATCAAATCCTGGAAATTCGAGTCCCTCAGTGTGTGTGTGTGTGTGTGTGTGTGTGTGTGTGTGTGTGTGTGTGTGTGTGTGTGTATGTGTGTGAAATAATATATAACAATAATCAACCATGTGTGCTTATGATGGACCTGGTTTCTTCAGCCTTACTTGTAAATTAGATAAGTGCACCCCTATACACCATGTGAAGTATTTACAGGTACAGTATTAAGAAATAACTTTGGTTACAATGATTACAGCTTTTTATATATAAAAGTTTAAATTTTGGTGAGCTCCATCCTACTTCCTACACAACTGCACTTACAGTAACACAAACAATTATAAAAAGTAGCTAAATTACATATAGTATTTGAATAATTTCTTAACATCACAGTCGGTATCACTTGACAGACTATAACTGATGTGATCAAGATGTCTATTATGTGTATATATGATAACTCTCTTTATGTAACACACACACACACACACACACATATATATATATATATATAGAATATATATATATATATATATATATATATATATATATATATATATATATATACATATCCATACAGTAAAACCTCACTATAATGGACTAATTGGGGTCCAAGCAATTCTGAAAAAATTAAATTCCGATAAAAGTGATATCTGGACTTCCCTTTGCTAACCGGACTTTTTCCAACATATCAGACATTAGTCTGGATTGCACCACTAGTTTTTAAACTGTTTTTACAACCACTGCAGTACTGTACTGTACCATACAATCACGACAATAATCAAATGGTATAATACTTATATATATATGATAATACTGTACTATACACCGATAAACATGCCTTTTATTTACCTTATTGTTATGAACATAGCTGAAGTGGCCAGGAAGTCCGGACTGCTTCTGGCTTTATTGGACTTTTTCCAATATACCGTATAAGAATTTAGTCCGGTGGCTCCTTGATTCCAATAAAGGCGAATTCCGGTCTATTGAAATTCGTAACATCGAGGTTTTACTGTACAAATATACTGCAAAAAGTTTTGCAATACTTCCTATATATTGTGCCATACAATTATTTTATGGTGTGAGGAAAAAAAAATAAGGCACTGATAAATAGATTTCCTGCATATGGGCATTTGACATGGAATCAAACAGACTCTGAAAGTATTCCAAAATTTAGTCTTGCATCCACATCTTCTTGATGGTTTTTGTTGGGTGGGGCACATAGGTATCCTGTGAATTAACGTTCTGTTTCATGTATGACCAAGCATTTTCAACTGGAATCTGTTCCTGGCTGCTCTGTGGCCATTATGTATCATAAATATTGCTCTTGCTTAAACAGCATTTTTTTTGTCCAGTGACAAGGTGCACCATCCTGCATAAAGAAACCGCAACCATGAATAACATAACTCTGAAAATGCTGTTCTAGCACCTGTAAATACCGATCACTGTTATCTGTAACATACTGTAGGAAAAAAAATATGAGCTACTTCTCTTCATAACACTGCTAAAAGAGCTCTAGATCATGAAAAGGTTTTGATGTTTCATAGTTTCCTGGTGTACCGATGGCTGTACCTGCTGACTCCATGGAAGTCTTCCCCTAGCACCAATCACCTTGGCAAACTGGAATGAGCTCTCTTGCACCACATGACATGACCATTGATCTGGTGTTCAAGGGGAGTATTTGTGGACAAATTCAAGATAAGCCTGTGCAATTTTTCTGGCACCATGGCAAAAGTTCAGTTCATCTCTCTTTGGGGGAAGATTTTTTTTTTTTTTTTAATATACTGTATATAAAATGTGTTCGACTCTGGGCATAGGCTTCACAGCCTGCTCCCAAAGCCCAGTAGTCCTCCTACATACCACAGGCCTCTACATGTCACCACTTTGGCGCTAACACCCACCGTCCATATTGAATACATGTTAGGGCTGTCTCATACAGGACTGGTGTATTGGTATTAGCGGGGGTATTTTTACGACATGTCGGTGGGTCTTCTGGTAGATCAGTAAAGTCTGCTTTTTATTAAATTCAAATCCTTAAACTGTTTCCTGCCCCAGCGGGGATTTGAACCTGGGTCCGGTAGGACTGCAGGCCACCTCTCTACCAACTGAGCCACTGCCTGAATAATGTGGTGTGATACATTCCCAGGATAACGCTGCTAGTGTCAGGATGGGGTCTTGAGTATTTTTGCTTAAGAAAAGTATCAATGATCTTAGAAGTCTTGTGTGGTTGGCCAGATCATAGATTTAATGGCATGAATTGAACAACTGGCAGGCCACTTAACCCCTAAATACCACAATTCAATCTGGCTCGTCTGCCACTGGAGCTGCAATTCGGGGGTGTTTTTTCGACTTTCACCAAGGGGAAAATCAATATGTTCTGGCTAAAGAGGAAGAATTTACACACCTGACAGTGCAATCAGCACCCCCCAGGCATACTGGTTACAGCACAATCGAGGGTCAAAGTTGAAAAAAAAATAACATAGTTACCCCCCCAAATTTTTTACAGCTCCCATAGTTTTGATAACTAACTATTTCTATTATTGAAATAGGTCATTGCAATATCATATGTCACACCATGCCAGGTGTTTTGGGGTGTGGGGAGATAGCTTACTTTTGGAGAGATAAGTACCCTGTGGGGAGAAGGTCTGTAGGTATGGAGGTTGGATAAAACCATCTTTTCTCATCAAAGTAGAGCACTTTAGTTTGTTCTTGACCAACTACTACGAAAACAGATGTGTATGTATGTGTGGGGAGACAAAATTCGTTCAGGGAGAAAGCCCGCAACGAGTACATTGAACCTTGGGAGATCACTTACGGTAACAATCAATTTGGCTAGTTGAAACAAACAAAATCTATGTGATTTAGCATATCAACCATGCAAGCAGGTGTGTTTGCAGGTGTGGGGAGATAATTCACGTATGGGGAGAAATAGATGTATCGAGGTCGAGGGGTGGTGGTGGGGGAGAGGGCTGCATGGTGGTGGGGGGGCTGGGGCTCAGATGCCTGTGATTGCACATATTTGCATGTACAGAATAGTATACAGAGAAGCATTTATTATGTTCAGGTACGAAATGGCACAGGAAAAAAAAAAAAACATTGAGGCAATACATATAAAGCACATGTACATGTGTTTGGGGTGGGGGGAATGAGGGAGGGGAGGTGTGGGGGGGGTGGAGAGCAAACCAAGCTGCGTGCTCGCTATCACATGATGGTTTATTGGGGGTAGGAGGGTAGTAAGGGGCCGAAAGGGAGGGAGGGGGTAGGGTAGGTAGGGGTATACAAGGTAGAGGGGAAGGTGGGGGGGCTGGAGGGGGATGGAATGGGCCTCGTGGTTGGGGGAGGAGTAAACTTCGACTAACAACTTCCTATTGGGGCGTACAGAGGGGTGGGAGGGTCATCAGAGAGGGTTATTACGTGACAGATGACGAAACATTCAGTCAATGGGTGGGCCGAGAGGGAGGGGTGACCCTCCCCCTGCCCCCAGAGTGGCTGGATCGCCCAACCCAAGGCCGGAGGGGTTAGTTCTCACTGGCTTGAAGGGATATACGTCACAATCGGGGCAGAGCAATGTGCAGGCAGTTTTTTACAAGGCGCGCTATATTGATGTGATTTGGCTGAGAGGGCTAAAGTGGTCAACATGTACATTGATGTGCTTCGGTATTTAGGGGTTAATGCAGCCTTCAGTCTACAGTGCTGCACTTATAGTGTCTTCAACTGGGAAGTTTTCTTTGGTGAAGTGATGACTCTGACCTTTTCCTCATATAACATGCTCTTCCCAGGCATCTACAGCAAGAACTGGGAAAAATAATGCACATGCTCTCCTATAATAGGAGCTCCATGAGTACTGAAGGCTTGTGGCAGGCAGAATGTGACAGTGGAATTAGGAGAGTCACCAAGTACAATTAATATTGACAGGTGAATTTCAGAGGTAGGAAGATTCAAAATATAATTCAAAACTCTGACCCTATCTCTGAGGGATGAGTGCTGCAAAACTTTTTGCAGTGGGTAATTATAATATATATATATATATATATATATAAAACAAAACTTTTTGCAGTGGGTATATATATATATATATATATATATATATATATATATATATATATATATATAAAACAATACTGCTAGTTATCAGAACTACATAACAACCAGCACTTAAGCTTACCAACACCCAACAGAAGTGATCCTAGTGATATTAGCGTAACTGCAAATATACAAGTGCACAACTCTCCAAAAAAAAAAAAAAAAAAAAAAAAAAAAATGCTGAGCCAATAATTTGATTGGTAAAGCCCAGTTTTTGATATATATCTCCAAATTTGACCATGGCAGCTCAGTTTTCACAAACACTGTTAACTTAGATGAAATGATGTTATCCAACCTAAGACACAACAACTATATCTATACAATTCAAACTACAAAATGTACCAAGTACAGTAAACTACAGTACAATACAGTCTTGCAAGGCATTGCAGTATATTTTTACATCAATATTATAAAAAAAACAACTGTGTATAATTTGCCTTACTTATTCTGAATGCAAACAAATTATAAAAAAATAATAGTTCATAATGGGCAAAAACATACTACAGTATATCTACAAACAGCTGCACAGGACAATAATAACTGGCAACATTTTCTACAATGCACATACTTGTTGCATTCAATATAATGATTTACAGTTGTGTAGTTTACATCAACTTTAGGCAATTTGTTTTGCAAAGGACTTGTCATTGCAGAATTTGCTTAACTAAGAACTTGTCTTCCAGAATAAACATACGTATACACAGCCATCCGCGTGGTTAATTTTGCAATATACTGCAGCTCTACTATAGTCAGTTTTAGCTAAAAATGTACTTTATATAAATAAATAAAAGGATGGCCCCACTACAACCTATTAAGAACCCAAACAGCTAATCAACCATCTAAAAATATGATAAAGGGGAACAAACATATATGATGAATACTGTAATTACAAACAAAATGCACTTCCTACCAAATTAACCAGGAAAACTTCAGAGGGGCTAGATTCAGTAGTGTACACAATACTTTACAAACTACTATATGACAAAAGTGTTCACATACAAAGAAAAAGCATATTAACAGAGAAGGAGGGGAACTAACCTAAAATGATCAGCTATTAAATCTAGTACACAAACCAGTTACTTTTAAACTTGCATATACTGTACTGTAAACAAACAAGACTAATCTTACAGTACACACAGGGCCCGAAAGGCAAGCAGTTGTGAATCTGAGTGTGGCCTGAGTGTTAGAGACTGGCCAGCAGCTAAGAAGAGTACTGAACCTCGCTGGAGTGTTGAAGGTGGTGAGGGGGCATCTCCTGGTGCACTAGGACTAGCCTCAGCAACACCTGCTCCACCCTCCACCACAAGGAGTATGCTGGCAGATTCTACAGGTCTCAAGGTGTACTGTTCCACTCTGGTGGGAACCTGTAGTGAGACAGGTAAGAAGAAAAGGGTTATTATGTAGCTAATATACAATACCTGTACATTTACTGACATGAAGATATAAGGGTACCTTGAGAATATATGGTCGAAATGGGTCAGTCCAGAAAGAAACCGAACTTTTTAAACGGCGGCACCAAATAGTTGGCAGAGTGTGATTACAACAGGATTGCTGTGTAGCGGCGACTTTGAGCTTTGATCTAACACTTGCCGCATCATGCCACGTCACTAAGTCATTGAGGTACACGTACTTCAGTGAGCGTGTGTTTGGTGCACTTGGTGAATTTTTTTTTAATCTCTTCTATCGTCTGAAACGAGTGACCTTTCAGGGTGGATTTCAACTTCAGGCAGATGGGGAAAAAAAAAAAAAATACTTCTTTCTTCTGCCTATGGGTGACTCTACACTAAGTGACAAGCCAAATGGTTTCCTGTACACTAGGAAACCATTTACTATGCTAGGTGGTAACCATATAACCAAATTATGACACCTGATGGTTTAGTGGGTAATTATAGTGATCCAATGGGACTGAGCCGGTGAAGGTTTATATCCAAGGGGTAGTTGGGGTTTATTGCTCACGTAATGCCACTCAGGGATGAGTGAAGCTTGTCACTCTCATCTTAAATATCAGAACCAACTTGCCTCGTTCCTTATAGGGCAACATAGGATTGGATGATGGGTGGATGGACGGAATGAAATACGCGTACTATGGAAAAAAAGGGGGAAGGGGGCATATCTAGAGCGTAGGGCAGCTGGGGGATGATAGTCATCTCGTGCTGTGCCCAAAAGTCATGGATAAGGAGTGATGCATGAGAAGGTGCACTGCCTTGGTGCAGCATCCAGTTTTTGTTTGTCCACACCTCGGGCCTCTTCCCTTGCAGTACCTCCCTCAAATACTTCAGGATGGCCAAGTAAAACTCTTTCTTGACTGTCTGACCACATGGAACAAACTCATGATAAACAATACCCTTCCAGGAAAAAAAAAAAAAAAAAACACCTTAACATTTGTGAAACTCTGACTTTTACAAACTCATGATAAACAATACCCTTCCAGGAAAAATAAATAAATAAATAAAATAAATGAAAAAAAAATTTGTGCAACTCTGACTTTTTTTTTATAAATTGTGGTGACATGTTTTTTTTTGGCTGTGGTAATGATGTTCCAATCCACTGTGATGACAACCTCTTTGTTTTGACATTGTAACCATACACCCATGTTTCATCACCTGTTATATTTTTCTGAAAGTTTTCATCAGCATTTGAACAATCAAACAGCTCCTGACTGACTGTGACACGGTTCTCTTTTTGCTCAACTGTCATCAGACACTGCACCAATTTTGCGGCAACACGATGCACCTTCAGTTTTTCGGTTAAAATCATGTGGTATGGGCTTTTACAGAAGCCTACTTCTACAGAAACTTCATGAACAGTCAGGTGATGATTTTCACAGATCCCAGCATGCATTTTCTCAATGTGATCATTGTCTTTTGATGTGGAAGGTCAACCAGATCATCTTCGATGGATGTTTGTCCTGATTCAAACTCCTGGAGCCACTTGACATTGTGTATAGCTCAAACAATCCTCCGCATAAGCCTGTTGCAACACCCGAAAAGTCTCTGTAAAAGCTTTTCCCAATCTGAAACAGAAATATCACACAAACACACTGCTCTTTAAGATCCTTCACTGTTTAACTTGCAACAAACTGCCATGATCATTAAACACGTTCATTCATGTGTGTGTACCTCGATGACTATGTGGTGTGGTGTGCTGCAGCTAGCATTACACTAAAGCTCAAAGTCACCGCTAGACCACTATCCTTTTGTGGTCACGCTACACCAGCTAGTTGATGTGCTGTTTAAAAAGTTCAGTTTCCTTTTGGACAGACCTCATATAGCCATACTGTTCCAACTGACTCCAGTGCAGAGAAAACAGAAGAGCCATCCTGAAATGGGCTAACTTTGGTGAAGAGTCATCTTGCTCCAGAAGACTATTTAAGAAAATTATGAGCATATTTCCTTCTGGCTAATCAGCTTTAGGACATCTTTTGCATTCCATTCTGCCTAGTGTTACATAATTTCATTAACTGTAGAAAGAGACATGGTGGAAACACTGCTGGTTCACTGAAAGCAATGATAAGGAATAGGGAAGTGTGCACACTAAGGTCACTGCATGACAGAATGGTGATCCTCACATTAACTTACCGTACCAAAGTGATGATTGGAACCTGTTGGAAGGATGTAAACCAAGAGGGACAGCAGTAAAAAAGAGTTATCTGAGAAGAGCACGTGGAGTTACATATGGAGAGAAGCAGACACATGAGAAGGTAAATGAGTATTGTGGTGTTGATGTACTGTAGATGTGACTGAAAGTGTTAAGAGAAATGCTCTGAGATGGTTTGGCCAAATGAGGAGGATGGAGAATGACAGACTGACTAGAAGAATGCATGAGAGTGAGGTGGAGGGGGAAAGGAGGAGGGGACCATGGATGGGATGGAGAGATGGAGTGGAGAGATATGTGAGAGAGGGGTGTGTGAGCTTGAGGAAGAACAGCCAAATGGCAAAGGACAGGGTGATGTGGAGTCAATTTGTTTGTGGCCATCCCTAAAAGGATTAAGGAATATGGCAACATACAGACTGATGGAAGAGACATCCTCAGTCTGAGGAGGGCTTGAAAAATCTCCATTAACTTCTTGTGCTCATGGACATATTTCATTCTTCATTCTGGCTCATACAGTACAGTCAGGTCTCATTATACATTTGCTGGGTATGTCCCAACAAAAGAGCAGCTACCTTGTAATGGTGGTGGTGGGGCTTGATGCATGGTCGGTGGGCTCCCATTTTGGTCATCCAGCTGCCTCATTAGAACTGATATCCACTGATCCTGTGGACCAATTGCTACCCTCTGATCACCAAGTAAGGAGGTCAGCTAGTGGTGATGATGTCCCCCTGCCCAGGTCATCTTTGAGCAGGGATGTTGCCTCCCAACATGTTTGCCATACATGAGATCCCGTGATGCTAAAGAGACAGGTTGACTGGTGACTGAGCAATGCCAAATGATGCATCCTGAGGCTGGCAACATGTCTCTAACTGCCTGGTCTGACCAGAATGGGTGACTTGGCGAGGTCCAACCAAGCCAGTCGGATGGTCATCTTTTGGTTAGGGTCAGGTGGACACCATATGGCCTGATATTTTTCTGGTCCAGAGCTGCCATCTGGTTGTATGGTGGTTACTCGTGTATACACTTCCACCACCCCTGGGGAAGTCAGGTGTTCTGTGACCAGTTGTTTTACCTGCTATTGTTGGACTCCATGGTGGGTAGAGGTGTGAAGGGGGAGTGAAATCTCTTCTTATTATATGGCAGAATCCCCTCAAATACTGATCCTTGTATGCCATATGGCCAGGCCCATGAGTCATCTACTGGATACATTTCTCTTTCTGCCAACCCTGGCCACTCCAGGGGTCCTGAATATCCTCTTCACAAACCTTGCAAGTCTACTGGATCCTCAAATGACACTTCCCCATCCCAGGAGCTGTCGGTCCTCCCTCACGCTCAGGGGGTTATGGAGTGCTCATAGGGCACTCCTACTAATGTGCTGAACATAGTAATGCTTGAACTGTATCGGGCTACCAGAAGTAAGGGTAAGAGGAGTTCTCGTGGGAAAAATACCAAGCCCTCTAAGAAAACTTTTCAATCATACCACTGAGATGATTCCTGGTATCTCTGTGCCAGATGACTAAGAGAAATACCATGTCTTGAAGCTGGCTAATGGTACTTCTTTTAGAGATTAAAATTTTTTTAAAGTCTACCATGACCTGGTGAAAGCTTGAGGGTCATCCCCAAAGATTGTCCTGCAGGCAGATGGGTCTCTGTTTGCTTAAGTCAGGGATGCTGATGAATGCACTTGGGTCTAGGTCATCAAAAATTTGACTTCCAAAGAAGTGGGGGTCACCCGTCATGCCACCTTGAACCAGACCCAGGGAGTAGAATAGTGTTCTCCAAGAATTTCCTTAGATACTCAGAAGATGATCTCCTGGAGTGACTGGCAAACCTGGGAGTGATGAAAGTTGAGAGGATCAAGAAGTAAACAGGATCTTGACAGACACAGCACCTTTGATACTGACATTTGATCAGCTGACATTGCCCAATGTCCTCGATGCAGTTTTCTACCATCTTCAGGTTAAGACCTACAGTATGTGCCAAAGCCAAGGAGATGTTTCCATTGACAGAGGGCTTGGCAAGGCAGTTGGTCCTGTCATAGAAAATTGCAGGGTCTCCCATAAGTTTGTGTTGGCTGTGGTGGCAATTATCATGGTGTGACTGATTGCCTGAAGACCCCCTCTGAAATGTTGCCTAGATCTGGTCATTAGACGTGTGCCTCCCAGCTGTGTCCCTCATCATCTTGGTTTCGGGTACTTAACCCATCATTGTTTTTGTGCTATCACAGTTCACTGTATTGCTGTGATACTGCAGTGATCCTGTGTTGTTTATAGAATATGACGACCAGGTGTAGGGCACATCATGGAGTCTTCTATGATTGGTCTTAACTCTCAGAACACCCTGATGGAACTCACCCCTGCCACCTAGGTGGGCACTGCTCCTAGCAAGAGGGTGAGAAAACGTATGCCGCTGAACAGTGAATTTGGTGTTCCTCCCCAGATGGTGGTGCCACCAGTGAAGTTCAGAGCCTTGTCCACACTGTATGGTCTGCTGACAATATTCCTGTTTTTTTTTTAAATCCTCACATGTTGTCAGATGCCTTCAATGGGTCTCCACTGGGTAAGTACTACAGGTATACTGCATTCAGGTTCACTTACGATTTTGGGAAAAAGATCAGCAATTACATTCTGTGTGACTGCTGGCGAGGTGGATGGTGACTTCAGCTCTCTATTATTCATTGGAGAGGTTGTACGCAATCACTCAATGCTGACGATTTCAGTACAGTATAGGTTTTCCTTTGTTCTTTATGACTTATGATACTTTCAAAAATAGTTTCACACCACATTTTTAAAAAGACAGTGCACTGTTAGTAATTCCTGGCAATATATGTGTGATGCTGGGGGGTGATTTTGGAGATTTTTCATATGTTGATTAAGTTAGAAGTTTTTGTCTGGTTGGTATTGAGGGCTTTCAAGGTTAGGCTTAGTGGCGGTCCTTGGTGGTTAAAATTATGGGGAGTATTGGGGGGGGTAAAACTTCTCAGTTAGGTTAGGATGCACTGATGTAGCCAGTCAGCGTGAGCATATGCAAACACACTGCCTCAGGTGTGTTAAAGCAGACATATTTGTAATAACCTATAATTATATACAGTATATAGTATATTTTTAAAAACATGAGGCTCCCAGAACCTAGCCTTCTATTTTACTCATACATATATGTCATGTTTTAGCATGAATTTGACTCAGCATGAGGTCCTGCATAACCTCATGTTATATGGAGACTGTACTGTGTTGCAATCAACTCCTTCAATATGATTTATGTTCATTTCAAATATTAGCTTACAACAGATGGAGGAAGCTAGGCTCTTAAGCTGCAGAAGTAGTGTCATGTGGTAAACTCATCGAGGCCATTTCTCACACTCAGGGCAGTCCCTTTCATGCAAATGTATGAGGCTCTTCACAATAAGTTAAAGGCTTGAATTTACAATAATCTTAATTTTCAGATAATACAAGGATTGCCAGTACAAAGACTGATGTTCATAATGAACAATGCAGTAAACCCCCACTTTACTGTATCCCACTAGACTGGATATTGACTTTAATGAACACTTTGAGGACCCTGTTACAAATCGTTGTGCATAATGCCATCCAATATATGGAAAAAATCACCTGGAAGTACCGGACAACGCTGGGGCCATTGGAAACTTCTTGAATTTATCTACTGCCAGATGCCTTAATACCAAGAGGTGACCATAAACAAATCGCCTCCATGTCGCTCTGTTCCCTGCCATTTCACTGCCCTCCCCCGTACTCATGCATCGTTCTCTCACATACCTCTCCACTCCATCCCTCCATCTCATCCTTGGCCTCCACCTTCCTCTTCCCTCCCCCTCCACCTCACTCACATACACTCTCCTCATCAATCTCTCACTCTCCATCCTCTTCACATGGCCAAACCACCTCAATGTATTTCTCCTAACGCTTTCTATCATACCCACATCCACACCAAAGTGCTCCTTCACTTCTTCATTTGTCAGGCTGTCTCTCCATGTAACTCCATATGCTCCTCTCAAATACCTCATTTCCACTGCTCTCAATTTTGACTTGTGTCCTTCCAACAAGCTCCAAACTTCGCTTCCAAACCTTACGGTTGGTATCACAATACTATCATGCTGTGGATTGTTTACTTCCATGCTCACTTCCCTATTTATTACTGCTTTCAAAGAACCAGCAACCTTTCTTCTTTGCTGCACCTTTTCAAGCATTTCATCCTCCAAGCTTCCATCCTTACTCATCACACTACCCATGTACTTAAATTGACTTACATTTTCCATTTCCTCATCAGCCATCCTCACTGTACATTCAGAGACTTCACTTCTCTCGAAGACCATAACTACTCTTTCCTACATTCATCTTTAGATTCCATTTCTTACACACTCTCCCAAACTCATTCACCAAGACTTGCAGTTCCTCTTTGTCTTCATTTAACAATACACTAACATCTGGAAACAACAACACAGGAAGTTTCCAAATGCGCCCTCTCTCATTAGGCCCACTCCAACATCCACTACACTACCATGGATCTCTTTTATAACCCGACTGAACAACTATGGAGACATGATACATTTCTGTTTCAATCCAACCTTCAAACAGAAAAATTCACTCAGTTCACTATCCACACACACTGCAGCCTTGGCACCCTGAAACATACACTTCATGGCATTCAACAACTTCCCATCAATTCTATATATTCTTAATATTTTCCACATTCCTTGTCTATCCACTCTGTCACATGCTTTCTCCAAATCTATGAAGGCCACATAAAACTTCCTTCCCTTCTCTACAAACTTTTCCACAGAAGACCTAAAGATGAACATCTGATCTACACAACCTCTTCCCTTCCTAAAACCTACCTGTTCTTCTCCAACTAATTCCTCTGTTATTTCCCTAACTCTGTCAATTAGTATCCTCTCATATACTTTGCCTATTACACTGAGGTGACAAATGCCCCTAAAATTACCACACACTTCTTTTTCTCCTTTTCCTTTGTCATTCATTTATTCATTGTCTAATCCAGCGATGCCCCATGAGGAGCGTGGGAGCCCAGGGCTAGGCAAGTTGGTCCTGACACTTATGCTGAGAGTGACCAGCCTCACTCATCCCTGTGTGGCATTATATGAGCAACAGACCTAAACCATTCCTTTGGAATATAAACTTGCATCAGCTCAATCTGACTGGAGCACCTTAATTTACCCACTACACAACCAAGCACCATAATTTGGCTATATGGTTACCATCCAACGTGACAAATGGTTTCCTGGTGTACAGGAAACAATTTGGCTTGTCACTCAGTGTAGAGTCACCCATGGACAGAAAGAAGAGGAAAGAATGAAGGAAAGAAAGACAGTAGAGGATGGAATGAAAAAAGTGAGGAAAGGGCAGGCACCCGAGAGCAGCACTACATCAAGTGAGTGGATGGTGAATGCCCCCACCTACCACCAAAATTATACCCAACTTCCAATCCTCCAGGACTCTACTTTCCTCCCAGGCCAATCTGTACATTTTCCATACCCATTCTACTTATATCTCTCCCCAATGCTTCAGCAATTCACCTCGCACTCCATCAATCCCTGGAGGTTTCCCCATTTTGACTTTTTTCATTGCTTCCACTGCTTCCATCCCACTGATCCCTTCCTCTCTTCTTACCACCCTCTTCCTCCCAGCTATTCCCCTGCCATTTATACTAGCATTATTTTCATTCTCAATGATTAACAGTTCCTTAAAGTGTTCTCTCCGTCTGCTCACTTTTTCTCCCTTCCCCATTATCAATCTACCATTTTTATCTTTCACACCCCTGCTAACCTCTTTATCACCCTGTCTAACCTGTCTAACTCTCCTTACCTCCTTCCAGGACATTTTCTTACATTCCCTCCACTTTACACTCAAACTCCTTTGAAATTCCTCATCCACTCTTTTCTTACTCTCTTACTAATCTTTTGACCTCTCTCTTCCTCCCTACATATAACTCTCTCTTCCGTCTCTCAACTTCCTTCATGCCTCTGTTTCCTATCCACTCACTATATGCTTTCTTCTTTTGCACCACAGCTTGCCTATCTGTTACAGTAATCTCTTACTTATCCTTCATTGCAAGAACTGGCCCAACACAACTGTTTCATTTTTATACGCTCAATCATGCTTGCATGTGTCAGCCTTGGTTACCTAAAGTGAATGTCCATGCTGCTCGACCTCTGGCAGATTCCCTACTCAGTCCCTTATCTCTGACGTCACACTCAATTATCTTGTCCCAGGTATTTTCAGTTTACCTCTCACAAGCCTATCTCTAATGTTAAAACTTCCCACTTTCTGCACCCAATTATCATTCTTTATCCTTTCCACATGCCCAAACCATCTCAATCTATCTATCATCATCACAACACCAACACACTCCAGTCCCATCCTACCCCTCAACTCTTCCATCGTAAACCTAGCCCTCCCAGGCCTCACACTCATGGGGCGCACTGCACATCCAACTAATCATTGTCATTTCTGTACATCTGATCCTGAAAATATTCTCTTCCTTTACTGCCGAGGTCTCACTACCATACAGCATTACACTCCTAATACATGCTGCATACAAAGATCTCTTAGCATGGAGGGAGAGCCCTCTCAATGTCAGGAGAAGCAACAGCTCCCTGAACTTCTTCAAACCACTCCTCACTCTAGCCACAGGGCAAACACCAGCCCCACCTCCAGCACATAACATGTCTCCCATATAACAAATGTCTTCCACACTCTCAAGAGACTCACCACCAAGATCAATCCTTTCATGTCTGACAATTTCCACATGCTCTCCCCGACACACCACACACATGAAATCAGCATTATCTCGTAGTCTGTCTCTAATACCACTACATGTCTTATGCACCCACTTACCACGAACACTGCACAAGATGGAATTACTTCTCATGCCCTTGTCGCAAAATGCACATGGCCACTCTCCCTCTTCTTTGACAGTACCACCACCAACCCTAGATACCATCGCTTTTGTTTTATCTGCATTTACTCTTAAGCCCTTGTGCCTCATACCATTTTACCACTTCCTAAATCTTTCCTCTGCCTCCCTTTCATTCACTGCAATCAACACCAAATCATTGGAAATATCTGGCACTTTTTGATCGGCTCTATTAAAACAATATTGTATCCGGCAAAATTAGGCAATATCCTGCAAGGAAACTTGAAGCAATCGGCAGTACTATGCACATTCCGGCGGTGAGGTGTATCATCTAGCTCAGACAAGGGGCCCAATATGCACGCGGGTAAACCACCCTCAACGCGCCAGCCAATCACTGTGCAATGCAGGTGTGGCCCACCCAATGTGCCAAGCCTACTATCACTCTCTCATTCCCTCCCGGGGACACCGTACAGCGAGGACGTATCTGTGCACCCTGCATTTGTTACCCACGCTGTGACTTAGTCTGTGGCCTCCCAAGCCTCACTCTTTGCTGTAGTGCTGTGACTAACCTTGTGGCCACTCAGTGCTTTGTGTCCTTGTACTCTGATTTTGTATGGTGAGGACGTATCTGTGCGTATCTACCCTCCACTGATGCCAACACTAGGTGAGTACAGTATGATTATATACTGTATTACTGTACTAAATGTACTGTATCATCACTGTACTGTATTTTATGCTTGATTTTAGTTTTTTATGCATGGGTATTATTGTTGTAAAAATTGCTGACAGAGGGTCAAGATGGATACCTTAAGGTAGTGACATACTATCCAGCTCAATGCTGAATGGATAGCCGATTGGAGGTATCTGTGCAACATCCGGCATTCTGAAATATCTGGCGTAGGGGGTTGGCTGAATTATGCTGGATAACTGAGAAATTACTGTACATGAAGCGTATTGCGCAAGCATACTGGATCGTTTTCCGACAGTGTGACTCCGAACGCAGCTGCTAATGCTGACGGCGGTTTTTCCCACCCACTTGGGCTACGTTGGGGAGAAGCAGGCAGGAAGTGGTGGCACGCTGAGCTATATTTGGGCTGCAGTAATCTTTCAACTATCCACTGTCGCAATATCCGGTGCTTTTTGCTCAGCTCTATTAAAACAGTATCCTGTGAAATTAGCAAAAACAGGAAGCAATCAGTGGTACTATGCATTTTTCAGCAGTGATTTGTATAATCCAGCTTCAATCAGTGCACAGGCAGACCCTGCAACATGCCAGACAATCACAATGTGTTGCAGGAGTGGACCACCCAATACGCCAAGCCTACTGTCACTCTCATTCTCTCCCATGGATGTTGTATAGTTAGGACATATCTGTGCATTGTGCAGTTGTGACCAACACAGTGGGTACCCCCTTGTGCTGTGATCGGCCTGTGGCCCACCATGCTGGAGTAATCTTTGTGGGAGCCATTAGCTACTAGACCACATGGGATTAAGTGCACTATATTGCATAGTGTACTACTCTACCCTCCATCAATGCCAACACAAAGTGAGTACAGTACAGTTATGATTACATTATGTACAGGTATACCTCAATATATGATACCCCTAGATGTGATACCCTGGCTTAATGATGGGGGTAGAAATACCACCATACCCAAGCCTAACAATGGCCAAACCATGGTTTAATGATGGGTTTCTATTTTTTTTACCAATTTTGATGAAATTTTAGACTAAAATTATGTGATTAGGTTGATTTATAAACTGTTTTTTGACTTACATTAATGTGTTTTAGCCATAGATGGGGTGAATATTGTCAATTTGGGGTACAGTTTACTAAGCTTGATTTTTTGCAGACTTATACTTGATGATTTTCAGATTTCATTTGTTGGTTTTAGTAAGCTATTTACAAGTGTTAGGATTAGATTAGCTTCTTTTACAGCTGTTAGGCCTTTCAGATTGGCTTTAAACTTGTTTTTGGACTCATTTGGGTGGGTTTAGGACTTGGCTGTGGGGGAAACCCAAGGCTCAAAAACACATCCCTATACACGTTAAACCTACCCCAAGATACGATACCCCACCAAACAATGGGTTATTACTTAACCAACTGCATCCTTAAATCAGGGTATACCTGTACTGTATTGCTGTACTATATGTACTGTATCAACAATGTATTGTATTTTATGCTTGATTTTCATCTTTTTACTCGTGGGTAATATCGTTGGAAAGTATTTTGGATAGAGGGGTGAAAACAGATAGCTTAGGGTAGTGACACATTATTTGGCTAAATGCCGTATGGACAGCCGAATGGGGGTACTGACGCAATATCTGGCATTTTGTATTATTCGGCGTGGGGGTTGGCTGAATTACGCCAGATTATTGAAAGACTAATGTACAGTGTTTCTGGTAGGTCTGGGCAGATCGGGGGCTGTGGACACACTGTACTGCACATGGGCAGCATCAGTCTTGCTGTATCTTTCATGGTATTAACATTTCCACCTCAGGATCTTATGCAGGGGAACATCCGGGGGGGCCCACAGGGCCCGGGGCCCCCCCCTTAGCTCTCTGGGTCCTTTAATATTTATATTTATTTCGATAACAGCAAAACATGAAAAACTGGCAACTACAAACAATGATTAACACATGAGCCAGCAGATCTCTGACTCTAAACCTGCATGTGACCTCCCAGTAATTATCGGATTACCTGACCTCACCTCACTACGGGCCCCCCCCCCCTTAGAAAATTCCTGGGTGCACCCCTGATCTTGTGTCTCTTGAGTGTAAAAAAATGTTACTCCATAGTGACTGTGAAAAATGGCTTCTTATAAGGAATAACCTTCCACCTCCTCCACTGAGAAAGCAAAGAGGAAGATTTTAATCCTTGCACAGAAGATGGAAGTGATCAAGGCATACGAGAAAGGCACGAGCAAGGGTGGCCTCAGTTATACAGTAAATATGGGATCAAGAGGTTGATGCTGGATGATATTCTGAAGGCCTGAAGGACAAGGACAAAACAAAGGAGGCTTTGAAAAAAAATGGGAGGTGTGAGGAAGACTAAAGATGTGTTTAGGAGCAGTAAGCTGCCCAACAGGAAACTAGATGAAGCAGTTTATAGTACATGCAGGAGAGAGCTGAAGGTGTTCTTGTACTTGGCCTGGATATCCAACACACAGCACACAGGGTTGCCACTCATCTTGGAGTTTAAATTTTCAACTGTAGTAATGACTGGCTCTGGAAGTTTAGGAGGTGCCATGGCACTGCTAACATGGCCATAACTGGGGAGATGCTCAATGCCAAGAGTGATACTGTAAAGCCATTCGTCCAGCATTTTCGGAAGCTGGTGGAGAAGGAGGGCCTGCATGAGTTTCAAATCACAGTGCAGATGAGACTGGGCTCTTCTGGTGGTCTCCCTCAAAATACCCAGGCTTTGAAAGATACTGGCTGCATGGCCAGTGCCCATGCTGATGACTCTCATCGCCTACAGCCAGTCATAGTAGGTAACAGCATGCAACCTAGGCCACTCAAGGACATCACAGCCAAGCTTCCTGTGGAGTACCATGGGAACAAGTCTACATGGTTTACCCAGGATATCCCCAAAACTGACTCCACCACAGCTTCAACCCTTTCACGAGGCAGCATCAAAAAAGGTATGGCATCAGTTCTCAAGAAATGAAGGCAGCACTACCGTTGGACAATGTACAAGCCCATCCTTCCTCTATCAAACTCTGCAGCAAGGATGGATGAATCAAGGCTTTGCTCCTGCCAACCAACACCACTGCCATGATCCAGCCTATGGACAAGGGAGCTAGAGAGTGCAAAGAGGCACTCAAGGAACCTCTAACTGTACCAGTGCCTCATGACTGAGGATGGGATGGGTAAGGAAGGCTATGAGGACACCAAAGGTAAGACGATCCTGCATAACATCAAAAAGTACACCACCCAGGACACCATCTTCAACTGGGCAGAGACATGGATAAAAGTGTTTCTTGCCCCATTGAAGAATGGGTGGTGCAAACCCCTCAGAACTCTAAGGCTCCAGCACCACTGTATGATTCTGGGGGGTGTGAACCACTGAAAATGCCAGAAATGATGGCAACTGCAGGGCACGGTGATCTTAATGAGGTGGAGCTGCCAGAGTGGCTGGATGAGGATGCTGGTGTGCCTGGCTACCATCACAAAAGAAAGAAAAAACTGCTGCTTGGCTGCAACAAGACAAGTCACTGACCAGGGAGGAAGATGAAAATGAGGTGTAGGCACCTGGACTGTCTGGCTGCAGGTACTGATGCTGCAGACAATTCTCACCATCACAGACAGGGTTGAAGGGTCTATTGTCCACCATTATTAGGTCATGCAGGTCATCAGGTTGGAGCTAAAGCAGCTGCAGCAACCAAGGCAGAACCAGCCTATGATCTCCCAGCGTTTGAAGCCTGTACCCACTCCTGTTGCCATGAGACTCCACACAGAGTCAGAAAACATCCTCAGTGAGCCTCCAAACAGTCTTAGGATCCAACAGTACAGCCTCCAGGACCCCAGCCCCGGAAACTCAGGACTCTCTCTACCAGATGTGGGACCGGGGCCCCCAGAAATCATCTTTGCCAACAGTGACAATGGATGACAGTTAACTCTGTCTACACCATATGAGGAGAGTGAGAGTGGGAGCAGTCTACATCATTCTATATGGGTACAGTGTACAAAACATGAATTTCCTACCCCTTTTACCTCAACCTGGACCTCTCCCTCTCATGATTGCCGAGTTGTTGTGTTAGCCATAAAGAAGTGCTTTGACAAGGGTGTGAAATTATGGGTCAAGTTTGTGTAAGATGGGTATAGTTTTCATTGTTGGTACTAGAATATGCTATTTTACTCATTTATTTTCCCAGTACTTGATATCATACTTCTGGGCAGGGGGGAGGGGGGACCATTGAACTTCATGAATTATCAGCTTTGCTGGACTGGGCTTTCCCCCATCTGATCCAGTATAGAGAAGATATACAGTACTGTAATCAAGCCTTAATACAGTAAACTCTCAATTATCCGATGTATTCATCCGGGCCCTACGCCGAATAACGTGAAATGCTGTATATCACATAGTGCCCCCCATCGACTCAATATTTGAAGCCGAGCCGGATACTGTGTTACTATCCATCTCGACCCTCTATCCTAAAAACTCTACCATAAGTAAAAGATAAAAATTAAACATAAAATCTATCTATCTATCTATTGCCAGACACCTCAATCCCGTTTGGGGTGGCCACAAACAAATCGCCTCCAAGTCGCCCTGTCCCCCGCCATTTCACTGCCCTGCTCCCAACTCACACCCCCCTCTCTCATATACCTCTCCACCCCATCCCTCCATCTCATCCTCGGCCTCCCCGTCCCTCTTCCCCACTCCACCTCACTCACATACACTCTCTTCGTCAGTCTTTCACCCTCCATTCTCTCCACATGGCCAAACCACCTCAGTGTGTTCCTCATAACGCTTCCTATCACATCCACATCCACACCACAACGCTCCTTTATATCCTCATTCGTCAGCCTGTCTCTCCACGTGACTCCACAGGCTCCTCTTAAATAACTCATTTCCACTGCTCTCACTCTTGACTTGTGTCCTTCCAACAATGTCCAAGCTTCACTTCCGTACATTAGAGTTGGTATCACAATACTGTCAGGTAGTAACTTTTTCACTTCCATGCTCACTTCCCTGTTTCTTATCACTGCTTTCAAGGAAACAGCAACCTTTCTTCCCTGCTGTACCCTTTCAAGCACTTCACCCTCCAAACCTCCATCCTTACTCATCACACTACCCAAATACTTAAACGTACTCACATTTTCCAATTCCTCACCAGAAAGAAATGATATAACAGTGTACTGTAATACAATAATACAGAGCCGGCTGGCTACTGTTTTCTAATGTTAATAAACCTCGACAACGAATATTGCATAGAACCACTGGTTACATCCTGTTTTGGCACCGGATATTGCATTTTTTGTCAAATATTTTTTTAACACAGCAGAACCAGCAGCACCAGATACTGCGTTGGGCTGGATATTGGAACGACGGATAATAGACGTGTTGCTGGTTCTCGGTAAGCTTGGCCAGTGCACTCTGCCATGTACTTAAAAACTTACAGTATATGTATCTTTTAATATATTTTATCATTTGCACTGAACAAGATGTGATAACTTTAATTCTTTGCAGCTGGAGGGAAGGAGCCGCCATGTTGGCGATGACGTCAGCATTCATACAGCAGGCGACGCTCCAATCCATCACACAATACTTTACCAGTGACAGATAACAGTTGTACCTACATGGCCACCATAGATCCAAACTACCCCCTTCAGGTATGTTGTGAAGGAATACTTCTCATGGTGTAAATGGATAGTATCTGTTAGGTAAGTAAATTGTGATGAAATAGACCAGAAGTAGCTTACAGCTACACCATTCCCGAGCGGTGCTCGTACCTCATGAGGCAGAAAGTGTTAAATGTATGCTGTACAGTATCAGTTGTATGAGTTTATAATGATATTATGCTCATGAATATTTAATATTTGACCTCTTCATTATTAGTTTCTTGAAAAAAAAACAGTTTCAGTGATTGAACTTGATTGTAAAGTACCTTCAGGGAAGTGTGACGAAATACCGAATTGGAAGTCATTTACCGAATCAACACCGAACTGGCACTTTTTAATTGGTAAGTGTTATAGATTTTATCACCATAGAGGTTCATACTCATCTAATTATCCAAAATCCGGTCAAAGTTTTGTATTTAATTTTACCTTTTAAAAAATCCGGATTCACAACGAAAACATGCTAAAATTAGCAGAAGTGTTTCTCCTTTAGCTCAACAGCTTGCCTTGGCACACATCTGCTTTGTATAAATATTAATTTAACATACAAGTGCATTTATTTGCACTTTAAATCAGTATCTGTGCAAAATAGAAGTCTGTCAAGGTGTGTTGGCGATCTAAAGTAGAAATACGCGCTAACCTTAGCACTTTTTCGCTCTGACTCCTAATATTCTATTAATAGTTAAATTAAGCAAAGTTTTGACTGAATTTCATATAATTAGGTGTGTATGAACCTATATGGTGAAGAATATAATATTTTCACAACAGTAAAGAGTGCATTCCAGCACTGGGAACTTCAGATGAGCAGCCAGCCACCACTGCTTTCATTTACTGTTATTGGCTGGTATACATAGGAATAATTTCCCTACTGTGCTTTTGTCAGAGCACTTACACATTGGAATGAAACATTAGCAATTATTCCTCATGTCACTGGACATTCTTAGAGGTCAGAAATAAGCTCAATGTGTGCTGGCTAAACGTAAACAAAGCAGACTATGCTGCCTCAGTGTGAGTAGTGACGTCACAACCAATCAGACGCCGTTTCAGAGTCATGTGATTTTTCAGTTACTTTATTATTTTTTCATGTTTCTGCACATTTTTTTGGGGGAAATAATGGTTGACATTGTTATTTTCTGCATATTTTTTGCCCACACAAGTATCAAACTTCAAAAAAATTTTGACTAGAAACTGGTCTATTGAGAGTTTACTGTATATGTAAGAGACCAGGTACAGAGTTCTGTCTATCTATCTACTGCCAGATGCCATAATCCCATAAGGAGTGGCCACAAACAAATCACCTCCACATCATTTTGCTGCCCTCCTCCCAGCTCACCCAACCACTCACTCATATACCTCTCTACTCCATCCCTCCATCTCATCCTCAGCCTCCCCCTCCCTCTCTCCCCTCCACCTCACTCACATATACTTTCCTCATTAGACTCTCACTCTCCATCCTCTCCAGATGGCAAAACCACCTCAAAGTATTTCGCTTAATGATTTCTATCACATCCACAGCCACACCACAATGCTCCTCCACTTCCTCATTTGTCAGTCTATCTCTCCATGTACCTTCACATGCTCCTCTCAAATAACTAATTTTCACTGCTCTCATTCCTGACTTGTGTCCTTCCAAAAAGGTCAAAGCTTCGCTTCCACATGTAAGAGATGGTATTACAATATTATCATCCAGTGACTTTTTTTTACTTCCATGCTCTCTTCCCTATTTCTTATCACTGCTTTCAAAGAACCAGCAATCATTCTTCCTTCTTCTACTCTTTCATACACTTCATCCTCCAAACTTCCATCCTTACTCATCACATTACCCAAGTACTTAAATGCACTCACATTTTCCATTTTCTCATCGTCCAACCTCACTGAGCATTCAGTGACTTCATTTCTCAAAGATCATAACTTCACTCTTCCCTACATTCACCTTTAGATTCTGTTCCTTACACACTCTCCCAAACTCATTCACCAAGCCTTGCAGTTCCCCTTTGTCTTCACTTAACAATATAGGATCATCTGCAGACAAAAAAAACAGGACGTGTCCAAATGCTGCCCATTCTCATTAGGGCCACTCCAATGTCCACTACCCTACCTTGTCTATCTATCTATCTATATACCTAGGCTGCTTCCCCCAAGGAAAGGGAGGTAGCCGAGACAGGACGACTCACTCTCCATTTACTCATCCATTCAAACACATTCATTCGCATCTTAGCCCCAAAGGGGAGAACGGACAGATCCTCACCGCACCACACCGCACAAGGGTCAACTGGGCAATGCAATCAGTGACATCCGCAGCAGGGCCCGACAGCAGAACTGGTTTACCCCTGCCACATCATAACAGACCCATCCCCTTACCCGCACCTGACCTGACTAGCTGATCAGACCAAATGCGGGAGAATATCCCCTCAGGGCTGCGTCATCACTTATTCATTCACAATTTCTCTCCATTTATTTCTGTCACGCACAGCCACTCTTCCTTGCTCAACAGACATCCCTCTCGCATCCAGCGCTCTCTTCACACTGTCCATCCATCCTATTCGTGGTCTTCCTCTCAGCCTTACACCTCTCCCATCAGATCTAGTTATCTTTTTCACCAATCGCTCATTATCCATTCTCTCCATATGCCCAAACCATCCCAACACCCTCTGCTCAACTCTACCAGCCATCTCCCGAACAACTCCAGTTCTCCTTCGCACTTCATCATTTCGCACCCGATCCATACGCGTCACTCCACACATACTCCTCAGACATCTCATCTCCATTACATTCAAACTTTTCCTCTCTGCTACACCCATATTCCATGTTTCAGACCCATATAATGCAGTCGGTACCACAACACCCTCATACAGCCTTCTCTTTACATCCATTCTAAGCGAACGACATTTAAACACTTTTTCATTCCTCCCAGCACCTTTCCTACTTCATTTATTCTAAACTTCACTTCTGCATCTATTCTTCCATCCACAGCAACATGAGACCCTAGATATTTAAAACAATCTACCTCCTCAAGCAACTCACCATTCAAAACTATATTCATCCCCCTACCATCTATCAACCTCGTACACTTCATCACTTTACTCTTATTCTCATTTACTTTCAATTTCCTCCTTTCACACACCCTTCCAAACTCCTCTACCAACTCTCTCAATCTCTCCTCTGAATCAGTCACCAGTGCAGTATCATCTGCAAACAGCAGCTGCTTCAGATTCCACTCTCCTCCATCAACATTTACCAGACTCAGACCACCTAAAACTCTTGCATTCACCTCCCTTACAACACCATCCATGTAAATATTAAACAACCAAGGCGACATCACACATCCCTGTCGCAGCCCCACTCTCACGGAAACCAATCACTCACAGCATTTCCCACTCTTACACACGCTCTACTATTTACATAAAAACTTTTCACCCCTTTTAGTAACCTACCATCAAGTCCATACAATCTTAAAACAGTCCACAAAGCCTCCCTATCAATTCTATCATACGCTTTCTCTAAATCCATAAATGCCCAAAACACATCCTTGCCTTTCGCTAAATACTTTTCACACACTTGTCTCACAGCAAACACCTGATCAACGCATCCCCTCCCTCTCCTAAAGCCACACTGCTCATCACTAATTACTCCCTCTGTACCCTCTCTAACTCTCATAATTAACACTCTACCATACACCTTACCTACAACACTCAACAGACTTATACCCCTAAAGCTAGTACATTCATACTTATCACCCTTGCCTTTATACAACGGGACCACACAAGCACTTGCCCAGTCAATTGGCACCATACCTTTCTCAAAGCACACATTCAACAATCTTACTAACCAGTCAACAATAGTCACTCCACCACCCTTCAGGCATTCCACAGCACACCCATCCATACCTGCAGCTTTCCCTGCTTTCATCTCCTTTACTGCCTTCTCCACTTCCTCCTTTGTGATCAAAGAATCATTCAACTCTCCCAACACATTTATTCCTTGCACCCTTCCATCCGCCCCAGTCTCAGCCACCCTTTCCTCCTCTACATTTAACAATCTTTCAAAATACTCTGCCCATCTCTTCCTTACTGCATCCATCTCAATTAACATCCTTCCATCCTCTGCTTTTACTCGTTCTTCCTTCCCAGACTCTCCCTTTCGCACCCTTTTCACCTCCTTCCAAAACATTTTCTTATTCTGCTGAAAATTCTCTGTCAGCCGCCTACCCCACCTCTCATCTGCTGCCACTTTAGCATCACGCACAGCCCTTCTCGCTCTATTCCTCTTCTCCTTATACCTTTCATATGACATCTCATCCTTCCTCTGCAGCCACACTTCATATGCACGTCTCTTCTCAGCGACAGCCATACTTACTTCCTCGCACCACCATTCACTTCCTTTTTTTTACACCACCACCCACACGTCTCACACCACACACCTCTTCTGCATGCCCCACCACAGCACTCTTAAACAACTGCCATTCCTCCTCCACGCTGCCATTTTCCCGATCTTTCACTGCGTTCCACTCATCTTTCAATTTCTCCTGATACTCTATCTTTTCTCTCTTTTATCCAACTCACTCACTTTCAAAACCTCCCTGCCACACCTAACCCTCCTAGCTCTCATCCATCTCTTACCTACTCTTAACTTTCCCTCCACCAGGTAGTGGTCAGACATACCTCCACCCTCCCCTCTCAGAACTCTCACATCCAACAATCTTCCTATTACATTCCTAGACACAACCACATAGTCCATCAAGGCTCTATCAACAACCCTTCCACCCTCCTGTCTCACCCATGTATACTTATAAATATCTTTCTTCTCAAACAGCGTATTCCCAATCACCATCTCTCGCTCAACACACATCGCTATCATTCGTTCCCCATTTTCATTTCTTCCAGGCACACCATGCATACCAACTACGCCTTCAACTGCTACATTTCCCACTCTAGCATTCAGATCTCCCATCATTACCACATTCACATTCGCTTCAAAACTCTGCAGACACTCATCAACATCATTCCAGAAAGACTCCCTCTCTTGTTCATCCCTTTCACTACCAGGCCCATATGCACTCACAAACACCCACAACTCACGTTCAAATTTCGCTTTCACCCACATCAGTCTCGATGACACCTCCTTCCATTCAATCACACATTGCTGAACTTCCGGACTCACTAACAAGGCCACACCTTCTCTTGCCCTTCCTCTATCAACACCTGACAATCTTCCATTCACACTTCCAAACATAGATTCCCCCTTCCCTTTCATCTTCGTTTCACTCAAAGCTAACACATCCAACTTTCTTCTCACAAACATTCTCCCAATCTCCTCCCTTTTAGCCTCAATCGTACTACATCCACGCACATTCATAGACCCAATCTTCAGGGTACGGGGATAACTCCATCCCCCATCCCTTTCTCTGGCCTGTCTCTTTTTAGGAACTACAAAACAGAGGAGGGGGTCCCTAGTCCCCTCACCCCGCCCCTTTTAGTCGCCTTTTACGACACGCAGGGAATACGGTGGCAGTATTCTTCCTAACACAACCTGGCCGCAGAGTAGTAGTACCACCCCATAGTGCGGCCAGGTTGTGTCCCCCCCTGTGGCGGGGGGGACACAACCTGTACCTCTTTATAATCCCTTGTACCTCTTTATAATCCCATCCATATATACACTGAGCAACCATGGAAACATGACACATCCCTGTTTGAATCCAACATTCAGACAATAAAATTCACTCAGTTCACCATCCACACGCACTGCAGCCTCAGCATCCCCATTTACTCCGTATATTCTTAATATTTTCCACATTCCTTGTCTATCCACTCTATCATATGCTTTCTCCAAATAAATGAAGGCTGCATACAACTCCTTTCACATCCATCCATCCATCCATCCATCATCCAATCCTTCGTTGCCCCATGAGGAGCGTAGGAGCCCGGGGCTAGGCAGTTGGTCCCAACATCTAAGATGAGAGTGACCAGCCTCACTTATCCCTGAGTGGTATTACATGAGTAATCAACCCCAACCACCCCTTGGATATAAACCTTCAAAGGCTCAATCTGATTGGAGAGCAATAATTACCCACTAAAACCACAAGGCGCCAAAATCTGGTTATATGGTTACCACCCAACATAGTAAATGCTTTCCTGGTGTACAGAAAACCATTTGGCTTGTCACTCAGTGTAGAGTCACCCACAGGCTGAAGGAAGAGGAAAGAATGAAGGAAAGAAAGACAGAAGAGGGAGTGTAAAGTCACCTGTAGGCAGAAGGACAAGGAAAGAATGAAGGAAAGAAAGACAGAAGAGAATGAAAGGGAAGAAGGATGGAGAGGAAAGGGCAGACATACATACATCTATCTATCTATCTATAGCCCGACGCCCTAATCCTGCAAAGGGTGGCCGCAGACAAAACGCCTCCAAGTCACTCTGTCACCCACCATTTGACTCCCCTCCCCCCAACTCACCCCCCCCTCCCTCATATACCTCTCAACTCCATCCCTCCATACATACATCAACTAATTCTGTGTTGCCCCAGGAGGAGCATGGGAGCCCAGGGCTACGGAAGTTGGTCCTGACATTTAAGATGAGAGTGACCAGCCTCATTCATCCCTGAGTGGCATTACCTGAGCAATAAACCCCAACCACCCTTGGATATAAACCTGCACCAGCTCAATCCGATTGGAGCACCTTAATAACCCACCAAACCACCAGGTGCCATAATTTGGTGATATGGTTACCACCCAGCACAGTAAATAGTTTCATGGTGTACAGGAAACCATTTGGCTTGTCACTCAGTGTGGAGTCACCTGCATACAGAAGGATGTGGAAAAAAAGAAAGAAGAGGAAACTTTTCTGAAAAACTTCTCCACTAAGGATGTAAGGATGAATATCTGATCTACACAAACCCTTCAGTTTCTAAAACCTCCCTGTTCTTCTCCAACTAATTCCTCTGTTATTTCCCTAACTCTGTCAGTAAGTATCCTACCATATACTTTGCCTATTATGCTAGGAAGATAAATACTCCTATGATTCCCACACACTTCTTTTTCCCCCTTTTCTGTTTTACAGGGGAATAATTATACCTGACTTCCAATCCTCCAAGACTCTACCTTCCTTCCAGGCCAATCTACATATCTTTCATTTCCATTCTACTACTATTTCTCCCCTATGTTTTAGCATTTCACCACACACTCCATCAATTCCTGGGGCTTTTCCCATTTTGCCTTTCTTCAGTGCTTCCACTACTTCCATCTTACTGATCTCTTCCTCGCTTCTCACCTCCCTTCTTCTCCCAGGCACTTATAATTGCATTACTTTCATTTTCTATGCTTAACAATTCCTTAAAGTGTTCTCTCTATCTGCTCACTTTTTCTCCCTTCTCCATTATCAATCTATATCAATCTACCATTTTTATCTTTCAGTCCCATACTAACTTCTTTCTTACCCTGTCTAACTCTCTTTATCTCCTTCCAGAACATTTTCTTACATTCCCTTCACATTACACTCAAATTCCTTCCAAAATCTGCATTCACTCACTTATTACTGTCATTACTAATTCTTTCAGCTCTCTCTTCCTGTCTACATATAACTCACTCTTCAGTCTCTCAAGTTCCTCCATGCCTCTGCTTTCCATCCATGCATTATTGGATTTCTATTGCGCCACAGCTTGTCTCACCTCTTCATTCCGCCATGGTGTCCCTTGCATCCCCCTCCGTCTTCTCTTCACCTCACACACCACGTCACGTGCTGCACAGATTTCTTCTGTGAATATCTTGCACACACATTCCACCTGCCCCATCTGCTCCAAATCATATTTACCCAATTGCTCCTCCATTTCTCTCTTATATTCTGCCTTTTTTCCATCCTCCTGCAACCTTTCTGCCCTCCTTGTATGGATCACTTCCTCCTGTCCTTGTCTCCATATATTCATCCACTGCATTTGTACCCTGACTTTCACCACCACCAAGTGGTGGTAGTGGTGGTCAGAAAGTTCATTCCCCCAACCTCTGTATACTCTTGCATCCAGTACATACCTTCTCACTCTCTCATCCAAACACAAGTAATTGATAATTGCCCTCTGTTCATTCAGTTCACCACCGACTCTCATCACCTGCCGCATATACCTGTGGATAATTTTGTGCCTAAAGAGGCTATCACCAACCCCCTCCCTGCACAAATGTCCACTAGTGCACTGCCATCCTCATCCATCTGTAGGGACACCCCACTCACCAACTACTCCATCCACCTTCATATTCCTTACTTTTTCATTATATCTCAAATCAAAAACAGTCTCTCATTCCTCTCAAACTTTTCCAAGCACACTTCCACATTTGCCCAGAACTCTTCTTTCACTGCCTGCACAATCTTGCACTGGTGCACACACACACAATAGCACACGTTTGTATTCCTACTTTAAATCTTCCTCACAAATTCCTGGAACCAACTGATGCATACTGTCTTATATTCTCCTTCCATCTCTTGCACACAACAATACATACACCCTCTTTTGCCTTCTGATTCTCACCTACTCCCACACATATACCCCATCTATACTCTCACTCTCTCACCTCTCAGTCAATTCACTTGTCCACTTTTGCACCCTCAAGCACCTGGAAAAATCTCTCTCTCTCTCTCTTTCACCTCATCATTCGCACCCCTTACATTAAACGTTGAAATCCATATCATGTCCTTTGTACTGTCCTTGGTCGTCACCTGTTGGTGTGTCCTGATTTGAGGCATTTTGTTTGTCTTTTTAGTTAGCTGTTTTCCAGGGAGGGGCACTAAACCTCTGCCCACCCATTTGTTTACTTGTAGGGAACACATATTGGTTGGTTATAAGGTTACTACCCAGCATATTAAATGACTTCCTGGTTCCTAATGGATATGAGTTTTGTAAGTAATATTCAGTAATTTCAGTTATGTATGCCATTACTATATCTCACAGTTCATCACGGGAGTACTGTATAAATAATCCACAACTAGCACAAACATGGTAACAAGAAAAAACTGGCATTGGACTGAGTTGGAGATAACTCAGCACTATGAATGGTCCCCACTGTGATCTCTAAAGTGTGGAAGCAAAACTTGGACCCTGTTGGAGGGATACAAGTCAAGTGTGACTGTAGTGAAAATGAGTTATTTGAGAGGAGCATGTGGAGTTTCATGGAGAGACAGACAGGCTCTGGGATATATTTTCCCCCAGAGTGCTTGCGCTCTTTACCTTTTAAAATACTTGTCCCTGTTGAAAGCAGAGGAAAATCTGGAGAGAGGTTTTATAACCCAGAGATTACGTTCTCTTTAATAATTCTTCTTATTAATAAATTAAATACTACTGCGTTTAACCCTTGTGAACAACTATATATATTGTAAATACATGTAAATACTTAGGAATTTTCCATTGATCTAACTGCATCTGTGTGGAGAGATGACGTGCCCTCACGTGAGAAGCTGATGAGGTTTAATACATATTTACATAGATAAAGGAAATATTTGGCTTTAGTTTGAATAAAACTAAGACTAAACTAAGTTAGATTCACCTGGTATATATCATGAAGTAATTTAACTGTATTTAGCCTTGTAATTAATTAATAACTGACATCTTTTCAATCCTATGTGAGAGAAGAGACTCGCCATGTTTGAACACTCTAGTTCCTAAGCCTGTTCAAGCTGCACGCTGTAAAATACGCACCTAAGGACGCTTGGAAGCCCAGGCAAATAACCGAAACATCAGGCCTCTCGCCATCTGTTGTTCCGACTCTTTCTAGTTAAGTAACCTTTATGATTTGGCCAAATCTGAGAAGAATTGGCTATGAGATAAGGAGAATAAGTTCTGGTGAGTTAGAATATTAATTACACTTAAACCTCCTAAGAGACTTGTGTGAATTTACTTAATGTCATGTTAGACTAACACTCATCAGATACAGGAGTGTATAAAAATTTCTGTCATATTTTTTGATGCCCCGGGTGAGGATAACCGATGTGTGCTGAGGCACTGAACGATTTTAAGGTCAGGTCTGTCGGGCACAGCCTACTTCCACGTTTTGCAGAAGTGGAGGACGCGGAAATACATATATACAGAGCTCCTGGCAGAAGGACAAGTTCCTTTTCTGATGATGAGTGGCTAAATGCCACATTAGACTTGGAACATGACCGCACTATCCTTTTCCTGGGAGGAACTGATATTTATGGAGACGTGGAAGCTAATGAAACTGTTGAAAACATTCTAGCCGTGGTAGGAGCCATTGAAGGTTCATGTAAATCCTCGGTAACCATAACCCTTCTTGAGCCTAGAAGCCTACCATATGGTTCAACAGTTTGCTATGGTATGTATAAATTAGTTAGCAGGGCCGTAAATAGAAAGTTGCAGAGGATAAGGAAAGGAAAGGATTTTATCCACATTCATGCAATGCCCTTCCAAGCAACTCTAAAAGCCAATGGTATACACTGGAATCACCATAGTAGAGAGGCGGTTCTGCAGGAATTCATAAACTATATCAAGTTGAAGAACGAACAGTTCTATGCTGTACAGGCATTGGGTGGTCCTACGTTATATTAAGATGTTCATAGTTCTGAGCTCAGGGAAATACGGGTTATTTGGAAACAACTGTGGGAATAATGATATAACCCCAGAGGTTTAACAGCCCAGAAAGATAGGTTTCATACCATTAACCCAATCCCTACACCCCTCAAAATTTAAAATGATTAACCCCTAAACCGCGGGGTTGTTTTGGCTTGACTTGCATGTCCAGTGGGCATGTTTGTGCTCCGACAGACTCTCTAAAAATATTTGCCAAAAATCAGTTATTAGTCCTAGAATATCAAAAATACATATGCATATGGCACATACCTTCAGCTTTCTCCTGGGATGTTTGTTGAGCCTTCGTCGAGTACGGTAGGACTTGTGGAGACCTCTGAAGTTGGGTAACGAAGTCTACACTTTACACTTCCCGACAACCCGTAATATGACTACCACTGCCTGATATTATCACTAGAAACACTATTCTATGATTTTCAAATAGTTTGGAATCCATACTAAAAAAAAAAAAAAAAAAAAAAAAAAAAAAAAAAAACACTGTGAAAGCAATGAAAATTACGAGCGCGTATGACCCTCCCACTTAAGCTCGTTCGCCGCTGGTGTTCTGTCATATATTATTCATAAAAACACTCACACTTTATATTTCTATTACTATATAACACTTATATATATCTGCAGTCTTTATTCATAAGTTTCTTTCAGTAACAGTAGCGTATTGTCACTGTATGCATTCAATTTCTCTTTCAGTAAAATATGTACAGTAAAAGTCCTATTATTCGGCAGCTGATTGTTCGGTAGATTTGACATTTCGGCAGTTTTGAGAAATAGTCCTATTTACGAAAATCATTGATTGTTCGGCAGATGTCCGGAATCATCTCGGCAGTCTAGGAAGTGTTATCTGTGGCTTGTAGGCCTAATGTTTCATTACACTTCTGTATGTTCACTAATTTCTATATTTTTATTCAGATTCAGGTATAGTACTGTATTGATTACAGTATTGCACAGTATCATACACTACAGTAACCACCCCCACCAAATTAGCGAGGGTTACGTTCCAAGCCCCCACGCTAATTCTTGAAATTCTTTCATTCTTGATGCCTTCCTGAAAATGACACCGGTAATTGAGTAGCCCATGAACTACTGACACTGTAATGCATTACCCATAAATAAATGTTGCTTGTTAAATCAGTTTCCCCGTTGTTTTTAGCTGTACGGCTGTGACAGCTCTAGTATTTTTATTCCTCAGCATAATGGTGGAAGGGACTGTCCTGTTTAACTGAACCTAACCTAACCGAGTTTAACTGTACCTTATAATTTAACCAAACCTAACCTAACCTAAAGTCAGAAAAATACTTAAAAATAAACTGGAGGAATATGAATTGCTAAGGTCTCTCTGATGAAAGTTAAACGTACATTTAGTGCTCATTCTTTTGTTTGTTTTTGTGCTTAACGTGAAAGAGAGAGCATTGATGCAAACAGTAATACTGTATATCCCATTAATCCTTTAATAACCTCCGGCACTGAACAACCTTTTACAGTACCGATGTCAGTGATGTTAAGTTAGTGTGAGCTATAAAGAAAACTGAACAATTATGGGGAGGGAACGAAGGTCAGTGGTATGTTTACATGACTACGCTACGATTCCAAGCAGTTAGGTGGTCGGTTAATCTCAGATGTTTTCGCCCATTTGGTAAATACACCGTAACTTAATCAATCTTTCCGTGACTCATAGCGAATCATAGCATGGGTTTAGGAAGCTAAATAACGCATTGCTAGGTGAGCCAGACGATATCTTCCCATCTTTAAGAAAAATAAATTGATTTCAGAAGAATGGAAGAACTTTACGTACTCAGAAAGGGATTTAATTTCTTCCATTTTCTTATAAGATGTGAAGATAATCGTCTGGCGCACCTAGAAATATGTTATTTAGCTCCCTAAACCCATGCTATGATTCGCTATGATTGACTGGAGAATTGATAAAGTTACGGTGCATTTACCAAATTGGCGAAAACATCTGAGATTAACTGACCCCCTGACTGCTTGGAATCGTAGCATAGAGTCGTGTAAACATACCAGTGACCTTCGTTCCATTCCCATAATTGTTCACAGTTTTTCCATAGCTCACTAACTCGACATCGGTACTTTAAAGGGTTGTTCAATGTTGGAGGTTATTAAGGGGTTCATGGAATACATTACTGTTTCCATCAGTACTCTCCTTTCACATGTAAAAAAAAAAAAAAAAAACGAACAAAAGAGTGAGTGCTAAATGTAATTTATGACTTTCATCAGAAAGACCTTACCAGTTCAGATCCCTTTATTTTATGCAATTTTCCGACTATTTTATTTTGTTTGGAAAAAGTACTGTATACAGTACTCACTCCAAACATATTTGTAATAATATAAGTAGTGATGAGTTCACCAATACAAGTGATGTACTGAGCTGGTAGGTAATATTCCGTATAATTTCGGCCATCCAGGAAGTGTTATCTGACTTGTAGGCCTACTGTGTCATTACCCTTGTATATGTTCACTAATATATACATATATTTCAGATTCGGGTATAGTACTGTATTGATTGCAGTATTGTACAGTATACAGTACTCTCTCCAAACACAGTTGTAATACCGTACCATAAGTGGTGATAAGTGTTCACCAATATATTTAAGGTACTGAGTGGGTAGGTTTTTGATTATTCGGCAAATCTAATTTCTCGGCATCATCCTGGTCCCATAGATGCCGAATAATGGGACTAGTACTGTAGCATTCACTTTCTCGTCCTGTATACTAGAGTTGAGAAAAGATCTGTCACTTTCACTTCCACTTTCATAATTCATAGTATTCATACATGCTAGAGTGAAACTTTCAATTTCATTATTCCTAGTATATATACTCGTATTCTTATATTACTACTCATTTACATTTCTATTTACATTCTCTATTTTATTTACATTATTTACATTTCTATTTTATTTACACTATGTTATGCACTGTCACTTGCATTAACTTATAAAACTATTTTCCACTGTTCACTCATATTTACATTCACTGCTTTCACTTGCTGTTTACAGATTATTTACACATTATTTACATTTCCACTTGCCCTCTTTTAGTCACCAGAAAGATCGTAGTCACTGTCCATCATTTTCATTTATAAATTAGCCAGTTCACGTTCCACAGCAGTCACTTAGCCCTTTACCCCTTTCCACACGAGGTTTAGTAGGGGGTAGAGGTCACAGGGCCCTTTGCATGGGGCTAAAAAGCGGCGGAATTGGACAGGCGCGAATCTGACGTGATTTCACCTTGAAAGATGACAGTAAACTGAACACTGTGGTGGCCTAGGGGGAGTGCAATGCTGCCAATGTCAGCGTGGTGACAGTTGCTAATATATACGCTATGAAATGATTGGCAGGAAATTTAGACAATACATAATAAATTAGGTAGTTCCAGGTGAATGTAAATATCACTTAGGCTTCTCCCTTCCTTTCTTATATATATTTTTATTATGAGAATAGATTATATGGCATATTTCAAGGGGAAATAAACAGCGAAAATTAGCAAACGAGTGCATGTAAGGTGTTGTCAGGTGATAATTAGCCAATTCCAGGTGTATGGCACTATCACTTACCTTATTTCTTTTTTGTATACATTATTTGGTATAAGAATAGGGCATAGGGCTTATTTCAATGGATGAAATCAGTGGAAAATTCCAGGGAAGATTTACTTAGCGCAACACGGCCGGGCAGGCGAGAGGAGAGGGTAATGGAGGGGAGGTAGGGAGGGGAGTCAAGAACGGGGAGAAATGGCTAATTTGTTAACAATGGATGGGAGTACAGATGAGATTAGGAGTGCTGACTAGTGTTGGAGATTGGCAGTACTGATAGATGATACAAGCCACCACTTGAAAGCCTGGAAGAATTCAAAATAACAGAGAATCACAAAAGTGACGCCCCGCAGTATGATCCCTTGCTCCCAAGCGTCACGAAAGTGATGCCCCGCGGTTAAGGGGTTAATAGTTCTGAGCCCAGGGAAACATGGGTTGTTTGGAAACTGAGTGTGGGGATAAAGACATAACCCTAGAGGTTTAACAACTCAAGGTGGTGTAATACCATAAACCCAATCCCTACACTTCTCAAAATTTAAAATAAATAGATAACTATTGAGCTGGGGTAAATTTATGGTTTTAAACTGAAACTGTTAAATCTAGTAACTCAGAAATCAGTCAAAATGTCTATTTCCTTGTTACAGAGATCATCCAGTGGGGAGGTGGGATGGGTAATGAGAGCCATAGATGACTGTAGGCAATCATTAGATGAAACACCTTTGTCCAGGGATAAATTAAGTAGTCTTTTGAACATACTAAATGACAGATGGACTAAGTGTGAAGAAAGTTATGTAAATTTAGAAGCAGCAATAGTGACAGGTGATGATAAAGATCTTCTAGAGTTGGAGACTACCAAATCTGAAGGTAAATTAAAAGACTATATAACATTAGTGAAGTTATTAGAGTCAAAATTGGCTGAGACTACTGCAGAAATACAAGTTGTGGAACAGCAGATTAAAGCTGCACTACCACAAATTATGCTAGCAGAGTTTGATGGGGAGCAAAATTGGAAAACATTTTGGGATCAGTTTAAATACTTAGTTCATGATACAACAGATCTCCTCAATGTGAGTAAACTCTCATATCTGTTAGGATAGGTCAAGGGGACACCTTACAAATTGATAAAGGAATTACAGGTGGAAGAAAACAATTATGAGGTGGCTTTGGCTATCCTTAGACAGAATTACGAAAACAGGGAGCAGGTCATCACCCAATTACTAAAGGCTCTAAATGAACTACCCATACCTAAACATGATTTTGATTCCCTGCAAAATGTTCGGATTGCTATGAGTTGTAATTTAAAGGCTTTAGGTACTTACGAAGATATTAAAGCAGCAGACTGGGTGCTTTCTGGAAGTGTCCTTAAAGTTTCTACCTAGAATCAAGGATGCCTTGCATGGTAGGTACCAATAGGATGATTTCTCCTGTAAGGAGACTGAGGAAGGCTTAATGCAACTCTGTAAACATTTGCAAGGAACAGTAAAACCAGCTGAAATTAAACAGAAGGCTGAAATAAGGAAAAGAACCACTAATCAAATGGTTGGGAAACCTAAATCAGGGACAGCTAAGTCTGTACCTAAGAAAGAGATAGGTACTTTCCTTAGCTTTTTATAATCTGAGGATAAAACATTAAAGACAAGGAACAGACAAGCTGATGAAAATAAGGTGGTAAAAATTTCCATGATAATGGACAGGAAGGTTTCTGCATTTTAAGGCGAACAACATTCCAGAGCATCTTGTCAGCGTTATCCTGATTATGCTTCTAGAGTAGGGAAGCTTCAGGAATTGGGGTGTTGTATAATTTACATGAATTCCGAACACACATCTGCAGACTGAAAGACTATACTCAATCTTTGTTTCAAATGTAAAAAAGACCATCATCATAGTGCTTTAAGCCCAAGAATAAAATAGGAGGTCAATATGACAGTTGCTAAAGTGAATACTCTTGTAGTAATGCCTGCTGCAGTTCCAACTACAGATGTGGCGGTAATGACTGAAAATCGAAACATTTTAGCATGTACTCTTTTTGAAACGGGTGCATAGAAAACCTTCATTTCTGCAGACATTGTGAAGAAATTAAAATTACCTATTATTGGCAAGGTAAATCTAGCTATTACAGGATTCTTAACTACTAAGGAAGCTCAGTCCATTGATTTAGTTAGACCTGTAATGCGACTAGGCAGATATTAATATCGTATAACAGCAACTGTACTGCATAATGTGGAAACAAGTACATATATATAAAGGGACTGAAGGAAACCTCTGATCATCTACAAAGCTCAGGGATTAGGTTGGCTAAACAGAATATGGAAACAGATAGTGTGGGTCCCAACTCCAACCAACACCGATGCTGTACGCAGTTTCCTCGGTCTTAGTGGCTATTACCGCAGATTCGCTAAGGGGTATGCCCAGATAGCTGCACCTTTAACAAAACTGCTAAAGAAGGATGTGTCTTTTGTGTGGGCTGATGAACAGGCAACCGCATTTACAACACTGAAAAATGCCCTAGCACAATCCCCGGTTTTGGCTTTCACTGATTATTCAAAACCATTTCTTCTCTGTACTGATGCTTCCGGAGTAGGCCTAGGTGCCGTTCTAATGCAAAATGACTCCGAAGGGAAGAAACGTGTCATTGCCTATGCCAGCCGTGTGCTAAACTCTGCAGAAAAGAATTAGTGTAGCTCACTGGGAAGCCCTTGCCATGGTCTGGTCTCTAAAACATTTCTGCGACATCATCTACAGTCATCCTGTTCACATCCAAACAGACCATCTTCCCTTATGTAACCTGTTTCGGGGACGTAACCTTACCGGTCGACTTGCACGTTGGGCAGTCACTGTGAATGACTATAATCCGACATTTGAATACGTTCCTGGGAAGACAATGTCATAGCCGATGCACTCTCGCGGCATGTAGCCACATTCTCAACCGGTTGCGATATAAACTTGGCGTTCAATTATGACACACTACATAGGTTCCAGCGTGTGGACCCTATATTGTCACAGGTCATATATTTTCTAGAGTCAGGCAATGATTCTTCCCGGCCAAAGTTACCAGTCCCTGTATCTGATTTCTTCCTCAACAATGAATTGCTCTATGAACACTCAGCACTGAAAGGTAACAACATACCTCATCGTGAAGTTAAGCAACTAGTCATTCCAACAGACTTAATTCCTGCTACCCTTCATTTAATCCATGACTCCCCTCATGCATCACACCCTGGCAAAGACAGAAGCTTACGGTAAGCACATCTGTCATATTATTGGCCCACTATCCGAAAGGATATAGAAGCGCTCTGCGATGAATGTTTATCATGTGCCCGTCATAAGGGGACAACCTGTCAACCTGCTCCTATATTGCAGTACCCAGTACCATCAAAACCTTGGCAAACTGTTCTCTCTTGATCATCTGAAGCTGCCTCATACAGAATCTGGCTTCGTCTATCTATTAGTGGTAGTCGATCATTTCTCTCGATTTGTTATCTTAGTTCCACTGCGTGAAAAATCTGCTAACGCAGTGGCACATGCCTTTATTAATTCAGTAATTTGCCCTTTCACAACACAGAAGTAATTTTAACTGATAACGGGTCAGAATTCAATAATTCAATACTGGAAGAAATTTGTCTTCGATACAGAATTAAGAAATGCAATATAGTGGACCATCATCCAGCCTTGAATGGCCTAGTAGAGCGCCAGAATAGAAAGATATTGGAGTCTGCATCACACAGTGGGAGATCAGACTTCCACCTGGGACGAGTGGATTCCGCAGGTAGCTGCTTCAATTAATTCATCCATCAATAAGTCAATTGGAGAAACACCATTCTTTGTCATCTATGGCTTTGACAAAAGACTACCTTATTCACTGTCGCAATCCAAACTGGATCCGATCTACAACTACGATAACTACGTGCGAGTCAACTTCTCCAACTTCCAGAAAATTCATAAATACGTTCAGGATAATCTGGCCCTTACAAATGAGGAAATGGTACGTAACCAACATGCTGCTGCCACAGATGTTACCATCCAAGTAGCTGACTTAGTTTTTGCCCTAGATCATGACAGAGATTCAAACTTAAGAGTAAACTCTTGGGTCCCTTCCGTGTCATATCTCGTAAAGGTAAATTCGAATTAAGAGATCCATACAAGGCAGAGACGACATGGGTGCATACAGATGATCTCAAACGTGCATCGAAATGCATAGTCTTGGAGGAGCCACTAAGAGAGACCACATCTCCACAACAAACTCCTACTCAACCTTCTTCCTCTTCTCTAAGTCCTCCTTCTGACACTAATATTCAACTTTCCCCTACTGTTAATAACTATAGTGCCAAATTGCGTTCTGCCACTAAGTCTCTTGCATAACGCTATCATCTCACACTGTTGTTACCATCTGCATTAACATCACCTCTAACATCAACTCATTTTACAGGAAAGATGCTATGGGTCTACGTGCTGGCAGTGCCGACTCTGGTCGGGTCTGGATCGGGTGAGGACGATGGTGCCGTACGGCCCGGGGCCTTGGTTGGCGCAGGAGGCGAGGTAATCATATTGAAGGATGTAGTTTCCTTGCACTACGACCTAGAGCCGCTGGCCGCCGTGGCCATCGCCCTGCCTGATTTTGCACATCAGCCAGAGGACCTGCAGGGACTCCTGTCAGATATTAAAAATCAACATCCCACAGACACATTTTGGTACCCACTCTACCTGCCCATTTGCTGGAAGTTAGATTATCTTCATTTTCAGTTCAACAATCTCCAAGATTCCTTCCCTAACCGAATGCCTGTGGGCCGCTCATGAGTGAAACGTGGACTTTTTGATCTTGGAGGAGAAATTCTGAGCAAAGTATTTGGTGTAGCAACTGCCCATGACCTTTCTGGATTTAAGGAAGACTTATTTCAATTAGCAAAATGGTCTAGAGTCCCAGGAAAAGGTGTTAAATGTTCAACATTCCATGCTACAAGAGATGACACACCATTTAAATGATGGTACAAACACCTTAAATAATTTTACGTCAATTCTTAAGCGTGAAGTATCGAAGGTAAATATTGTATCAGAGGTGATGTATGTAAAATTACATGTAGATAATTTGCAGGCTTCTCTGGACTCTCTTGTCTCCCAAGTTTCTAGCCTAATTCGTATTTTAGTCAATGCTGCTGATGGTCATGTCACCCTAGATCTAGTACCTCTCTTTGACCTTCGCTCTACCTTGGAATCGGCTCACTCAACCTTTGGCTTGTCTCCTGTGATTTCATTTTCCTCTTTAGAACACTACTACCCAATCCCAGAGGCCAGATTCCTTACTAAAGATATAATTGTTCATATTCCTCTTCATTCTTACATCACATTCGATCTCTTTCACATCATTCCCATTTCCCTTCTGGTACAATAACTCCTTGGTACAAGCCTCTGTCTCTTCAGAGTACTTTCTTCTCTCCCATGATCATCTCTATATTGCCTTCATCTCCTCAAGTGACCTCGACAGATGTGCCTTTCTCACACCCAACTCTCGAGTTTGTGCTGCGTACCTCCTAACAATTTTTCCTGGCAGCGCTGCTCCTTGCGAATCTGCCTTAGTCCATAACTTTTCAGTACAACCTGTCTGTACCTTTGTTCCGGCCCCCAAAAGCCAGGTACATCATGCTCGTCTAAATCACATCCGCTATTTCTTGTTTAATGTCTCAACTCCTGTCAGTCTTATTCGTCCAGGAACCCCTGTACATTCCCTATCCACAATTGGTTTATATAAGGCCCCTGATTACTGTACAGTAAAGTCTGAGTCTGTAATAGCCCATGCTACACATTATCACTTCGCACTTCGCTCCCACAAATATGACATCTCCAAACCTATTAATAATACCTTTCATCTACCAACAAACAATCTATTAACCCTCCCAGACACAGTCACTCGATTCGCGTGACGTCGCCTTGTATTAGATCTGGCACAGTTACTCGAATCGCATGGTTTAAGCACAAAAATATTCATCAGAAAAAAACTTATAGGCCGATTTGCGTGATTTTTGGGCGCGTCATAGGGTCGCCAAAGCTTTCTTGAGGTAAGTCATTGGCAACGCTGTGTCGCTTCATCTCCCTCACCCCGCTCCCTCCAACCTCAGTCATTGTCAAGCAGCCAGGCGGTGGGTGTGACAGCTCGCGGTTCCCTTTAAATCCTCCATATTTTCCCCCCTTTGCCCGAAGCAAAGGCCCCTATTGACTCAGTGTGATAATACATTGTATGTGAACATACAGTGACGTGATATTGTCGATGGAACATACATATACGTGTTGAAAAGAAATAATGGCGGTTAGGAATCGTTGGCCCTTGGAGAGAGACGCATGGTCAGTGTAGCGGGGTTTTGCCACTCCGCCCCCCCGTAGGCCGTATGGCGTGAGTTAAAGTACGTCAATAATGAAGCCAAGGCCTAAATATATATTGTGTGAAAGTTATTGTGGATGGCATGGTGAAATTTATGGAGCCAGCAAGTGTTACGGATGGCGTCGGGGCAACCCGGAAGTCAGGAGGGGAGAATTGTAGCGGTGTTTTATGGCTTGAATTATTGTGATTCTGATCGTGTAAATGCGTATGAAATTGTATCAAATATATGTAAAACATGCTGTAAATGCGTATGGAATTATATGAAATATACGTAAAACATGCTACGAGTTTCCGTGAACGAGTGTGGTGTGTGCCAAAAATAGCGTTGCCTCATACTCTCAGGGATAAAAATGACGGTATAATGCAGTCACGAGCGGAATATTTGCCGAGGTTGTGGTTGATGTATTGTTTTAGTAATGTATTTGTGTCTGATATCGTGTGAAATGCACGTGAAATGTGCCGTATGTGCTCGTCAATGCATAAAAAGTTAGGGTTAGCAATAGTTTAGCGTCAGGTGTGAAGAGAGGTGAGCTAGGCCAGGTATTGACGGCTCCGAACGCCGGCGGTAATTGCACAGGTAATGTACGTTGATGTGACATGTAGTAATAATGTATGCTTATTACATAATGTAAGTGAAGTGTCCCGCGAGTGTTTGTGTAGTTGCGTATCCTTGATTAGCGAGAGTTCAGAGGAAGGTGAGCTGTCAAGGTATGGACGACTACGAACGCCGGAGGTAAAATTGCACAGGTAATGTACGTTGATGTGACCTTTAGTAATAACATGCTTATTATATAATGTACGTGAAGTGTGCCACGAGTGATATAGTACTCTCACAGCAAGAATTCTGTTCAGGGTGTGAGAGAATGGGAATTCCCTAAGTGCAACATTGTAATTTTGACCACCAATTGTAGGATTATCACTTTGTCTCCCTGTGAAATGCACGTGAAATGTGCCGTATGTGCTAGTGAATGCATAAAAGTTAGGGTGTGTAACGCAGGTTAGCAATAGTTTAGCGTCAGGTGTGAAGGGGAAGGTATGGACGGCTATGAACACGTCATGTAATTGCACAGGTAATGTACGTTGATGTGATATGTAGTAAAGGATTATCACTTTGTCTCCCTGTGAAATGCACGTGAAATGTGCCGTATGTGCTAGTGAATGCATAAAAGTTAGGGTGTGTAACGCAGGTTAGCAATAGTTTAGCGTCAGGGGTGAAGGGGAAGGTATGGACGGCTACGAACACGTCATGTAATTCCACAGGTAATGTGCGTTGATGTGACATGTAGTAATAACGTATGCTTATTGTACGTAAAAGTGTGCTGGGAGTGTTATAGTACTCTCGCAGCAAGATTTCTGTTCAGGGTGTGAGAGAATGTGGAAATTCCCCTAGTGCGACATTCTAAATTTGACCACCAATTTTAGGATTATCACTTCGTCTCCAGGGTCACCACCATCCCACCTGCTTCTCTCTCTCTCTCTCTCTCTTTGTGTATATACTGTATATATATATACAGTATATATATATATTACTGGCAGCGACTCACCACTTATCGGATTATGACTCTGCCAACCTACCCACCTCCCACGTGTCTCTCTCTCTCTCTCTCTCTCTTTGTATATATACTGTATATATATATATATATATATCTGGCAGAGATTCACCACTTATCGGATAATGACTCTTCCTACCTACCTACCCACCTCCCACGTGGCTCTCTCTCTCTCTCTCTCTCTCTATCAATTCCTGGAAGCGACTCACCAATTATCAGATAATGAATCTTCCTACCTACCCACCTCCCTTGTGTCTCTCTCTCTCTCTCTCTCTCTCTCTCTCTCTCTCTCTCTATTCCTGGAAGCGACCCACCAATTATCGGATTATGACCTTACCTACCCACATCTCACGTGTTTATCTCTCTCTCTCTCTCTTTCTCTCTCTCTATATATATATAATCCTAAAAAGTGACACTCAT
>NC_137054.1:42348492-42428492 GCF_032717465.1 Coenobita brevimanus | reverse complement strand
CCGTTGTCCCCACTTCAAGAACAGGCATCGCCTCCTCTAGGACCTGTCGGACCAAGAGCGATCGCTGTCTCTCCACCTCTTGCCTCCAGTTACCCCTTGGCCGGCCTGACGTCCCCGGCAGGGCCGAGTTATGTGACACTGGCACCTGCACGTCATGCAGTTTCTGCACTGGAACTGGTGCAGGATGCGACTGTGTCATCCTCCCCTGGCCGGGCCCCAAGAGGAGACACCATCACCGACCCTGACGAGGAGAGAGTGTCATTGTCCTCGTCATCATCACCACCTTTACCGCCACGAAGACGCCGCGGTCCTCAGCGTGGCCATGGAGGCCGGCCAAGGGGTCGCCGAGGAGGCACAAGGGTGTCGGAACCCCGACCCACTGCGACCCGTGCGAGAGGTGTTGATGCACGTGACGAGGGGTGGAGCAGTGGCCCATTCACGCCAGCAAATGGGCCCTTTACCGGATCCCCGGGGATGAAGGTGGATACGCCAAGAACTCCTCTGCAGTTTTTCCAGCTGTTCTTCACCAGGGAGTTGTTGGCGTACTTCACCCGTGAGACCAACAACTACGCAGCATTCTTGGGGACTGGTTTGGACTCATGGTTCATCTGCAGTGAAGAGATGATGGCCAAGTTCCTGGGGATCTACTTCATCATAGGGGTAGTGACAATGCCGACCATCAGGCATTACTGGCATCCGTCCCGGGTGCACAACTACCCCCTTTTTTCGCAAGTGATGAGTGGAAGGCGTTTTCGGGCCATCTTGAAACACTTCCACGCATTCAACTCGCTTGCCATCCCCAGGGACAATCAAGACCGGCTCATCAGGGTTCGCACGGTACTCGAGTACCTCCTTCAGCGGTTCCAGGACACCTACCAGCCCGAAGAACATCTCAGCCTGGATGAGGGATCATTGGCTTGGAAGGAGAGGCTCAGCTTCCGCGTCTACAACCCAATGAAGCCTGCCAAGTATTCCATCAAGTTTTACATCCTGGCTGAGGCTTGTTCGGGCTACATCTGCAACTTGGAGGTGTATACGGGGCAAAGGAAGACCTTGGAGCAGACAGTATGGAGCCTCGTAGAGCCGCTGAGGGATCAGGGATACAAAGTGTACATGGACAATTATTACAACTCTGTATCCCTGTGCAAACTCCTCTTCAGTGCAGGAACCTACGTGTGTGGGACCCTACGCCTGGCTAGAGGAGCACCTAAGCAGCTGCAGGACATCGCAAGGAACAAGGATCTACCAGAGCCGGGCATCACAGAGATGCACAAGGATAATGTGATGGTGCTGCTGTGGAAGGACAAGCGCATCATCAATATGATCTCCACCTTCCACAGCGCAGACACCATCCCAAAGCGGGTTCGAGGGAAGACCAGGGCACGTGACAGGACGACCAGATACGTCCAGAAGACCGTGGACAAGCCCGTCGTGGTGGATGACTACAATCGCCATATGGGCGGGGTAAACCACTTTGACCAGATGGTCCAATATTACCCACAGCAACGCCGGACCGTCAAGTGGACCAAGAAGGTAACATTCTACCTCATCCAGATGGCGATGTTTAACGCCTTCGCCCTGTACAAGAAAACCGTACGGAGGCAGGTCACTCTGCTGGAGTTCCTCGAAGAAATAATCGACAAGCTCCTCTTCTTCGACAAAGCAGAGTGGCCTCCGTCAGGGCACGTCATCCACCATGCCCCTGATCTTCCAGCCCAACGGCCAGCAGGACTCCCAGCACCTGATGCAGCACCACCACAGATGCCAACACCACTGGCTCCTGCGCCACCAAGAGGGGACCTGGACCAGCCCGGAGCACCACCTGCAGGAGGAGTCCCAGCACAGGAGCCACCACCACCATCACTTCAGGAACCAGCACAGGTGGAGAGGGAGCCATCACCACTTCCTGGTCCGTCGGGAGAACCCGCTGTCGCTGAGATGCTCGGGCCTGCAGCTGCACCTCCAGGACGACAGGACCAGGGACACCCAGGACTCCAGCCCAGCAGGTGACGTCGCTTTGTAGACCACAGACTGTGGCTGGACAACACACTGGGGCACCATCGGGAGAGGATCCCTAACAGGAGGAGGCTGCGGTGCACCCTGTGTTCCCTGGGGAAGATGAGGAGGGACACAAGTCACATGTGTCCTGTTTGTGATGTGCCACTTTGTTTAGGGGATTGCTTTGAACGGTTCCATACCGAGCAAAGTATTCCCTAGTGGAGTGTACACACACACACACACACACACACACACACACACACACACACACACACACACACACACACACACACACACACACACACACACACACCAACACACACACACTTACACACACACACACACACACACACACACACACACACACACACACTAACACACACACTCACACACACACACACACACTAACACACACACACTCACACACACACACACACACACACTAACATACTTACACACTCACACACACACTAACACATACACTCACACACTCACACATACACTCACATACACACTAACACACACACTCACACACTCACACTACATAACTCCTCATCTTCAAATCCCTGGTCAAAGTGGATCAACACCCCTGGAGGAAGTGAGTTCAGCAAATTTGGTTGATATATATGATAATCTATTACCATTACCTCTCCAATTTTCAGAGAAATAACCATTTTCTCCTACAGATTCCACATATGAAAGAAAGTAAATCTCCACAGCAGTAATAATAGAAGTTATGTTTATGTGTAGTAGGTTATAACAATAGGAAAACATCCATGGAAGATGTAATAGTATGTACAGATAGGGGGAAAAAAAATTGGTAGCATAGTCTTCTGGCAAGTGTGCAAGGAAATTACAGTGTGTGTAAAAGTTGGTAGCGATCGGAAGAGTAACCTCACTTTGTCGGCCAATTACTCGAAAACTTTTAGACTTTTCGATTTCCTGTTACAACCATCATCAATACCACAAAAATAAACGTATGATCAATACCTGAATGTAAGCTTTGGGTAGCGTTTTTTTGGGGAAAAGGCGAGGGAAATGTTTTTTTCACTCGCGGTTGTTATCAGTGACAAGCCCTCGGAGTAATCACCTAACTTTGTCGGCCAATTACTCGAAAACTGTTAGAATTATCGATTTTCTGTAACAACCATGATCTATACCACTAAATTCTACGTATGATACCAAAATGTAAGCATTATGTTACGTGTTGTGCGAGAAAAGGTGGTGGAAATGAGTGTCTCTTCCCGGCTGTTACCATTGAAAAATGCTCGTACTAATACTCTCTGTTTCTCGGCCAATTACTCGGAAACTATTGGACGTATCGATTTCACGTTTGAACCATGATGAAGAGCAGTAAATTCTACATATGTACAATACATAACTATGTAATATTTCTGATAAGAATTCGTTGTTACGTAGACGGGAACATTGCATACGCCTTGCACGCATCACAAAAGTCAAGCACGCACGGAGTGCCTAGTACTTTTTTTCGATTTACTCAAGAACTATGAGGCGTATGGGGTTTGTATTTGAGATGGGGAAAGCTGGATAATTGGGGCATATTACTATGTAATAAAAACATAAGGTGCCTGGGAAAACTTTGCTCTCAGAGGTCAGTGAAATTTTTCCAAAAATGGCTTTCAGTTTTTGGCCATTTTCTCGAAAAGTATACATCATATCTCAACCGGATTGGTTTCGTTAGAAAGCTGATGAAATTCTCTACAAAAACTTATTAGATCATTTTCCTGTATGATGGAAAACATTCAAACGGCGATGTTGGGAAGTGAAAACAGTTTACTCGACCATGCTTCAAGGGCTAATAACTTTTTTTGCTGGTGTTTTCCTGTGTTTTGGTCATGTTTATCAGATAGAACAAACATCGATGCATACCTGGAGATAGGTTTCATGGGAATACATGGATTTTTGGGTGGCGAAAATAAGGCAAGAATGTGTTTCATTCGCTCAAATTTGCCGCGCGCGCGCTCCCTGGCCGGGCGGCTTTGTAGTGAAAAATCGTGAGCCAGAAAACTTACTGAAACTTACCGTGCGCGAGAGGGTTAATACTACCTTTCATCTACCAACAAACAATCTTTCCATCACATCGGACAACCTAAGTATGTTGAACTTCCTGAATCAGTCTAATTTCATTATGAACCAGTTCTCTTCAGCTTTTAACCACTCCTGGGTACATGCAGTCTTTGCATTTCCTCCAGTGGTCTTATGTTTCCTAGGTTTTACTGCAATTGTATGTATCCTGTACTGTTGTCTCAAGGGAATGGACAAAAGGTTGCATGAGATCTGTGTAGTAACAAGGTTAGTGTGACAACTAAAAGACCTGGAAACTGGTAGTTCTAAGTAACACTCATTATGATTGGTGAAAATGTGAAGATCATACTAAAGAAAAGAAAAGACAAGAAATCCCGGTGCAAAATTGAAATCTGAGCTACTTGAAACAAAATGTAATAATATTCCTATAATTACTACACAGTGAGTGAAGGTATGAAAACTAGTAATATAAAAATGAGATAAGGGAAGTGAATATCTGACAGTGCATTCTATGTAAGATAAACTGGAGTGTATAAAGTGATGCATTCTGTTACTATATTTCTAATAGAGGTATTATTGTGATTACACGTACTTACTATCAATACGCTTGTCATATACCTTGTGCCTAGTTAATTAGTGGCCTGTACAACGATAGTACATTATTTACATTCTACTTTTGTATTTACTAGTACAGTAATCACTCCAATATCCAGATTAATAGAGGCTTCGGTAGGTTCGGTTATTGGTTTGGTCCGGATATTGGGCCCCAGCTTATGGACTTGTACTTATGGACCCTAACTCAGAGAAACACCTATACAACTCCCTCTGGACATGCATAGCACCTATTTAAGACACAAATCACACCAATAAGGCACATAAATGACTGAAATAAATGCAAAAGAAACATAAAATGAGGGTTTAGAAGTATGTTCATACATTAATAAACATTCTGGTACTTATGGACCCTAACCTAGCCTAACTCTGAAAAACACATTCCTACTGCACATGCATGAGGTAAGTATAGTATGGAAAAAAGTACAGTATGAAACATTCTGGTAAGTATAGTATGGAAAAAAGTACAATATGAAACATTCTGGCTACTTACAGCAAGTCCCTGGCCACCTCGATGAATAACCGCCTCCTCTCGGACTCTGACAGTAAGAATGATTTCCTGAAGCACTTGCAGTACACTCTTCCTGAAGTCTTGCACTGAACTTAGTCAATAACACACAGAAGTCCGTTCTCTTCACAGTGTTCACTTTAGTCCAAATAATGTTCCATTTAAATTTTGTGTTGCACATTTACTTTTCACAATTTTTTTTTATTTTCCAAAGCCAAAACAAAGAAGGTTAGTTACGTTAAATTTTGTTTCCACTGAGTCTTTTCTCTCATTTCGAAAACCTTAACACAACACACCATTTTTTTCACTGCACAACACTCAAAATTCCTGTGTGGTCCAGTGGAGAAGTTCTTGCTGTTTATTTACTGTCAGAGTCCGAGAGTATTACTGGCAGGCGACCAAGGGGTGCATCGCTGGGTCGTGGTGATGGCGTACCGACTACAGAAGACTCTGACGAAAGCCGCAAACTCACATCGAGCGGTTACTCCACTGTAGCTGATGTGCTGGGCTGTGGCTCGGAGCATGAGGGCCTGTCTTGGGGAGGCAACGGAGTGGAGCCAGGGCTTGGCACAGCGGGGGTCACAGGCCTGAAAAAACTGTCAATCGTTGACTGACGCAAGGACCGACGATTCTGGCGATTGATGATGCCCTGCCTGAAAGCACGCACTTCCTCCACGAGTCCCAAGGGCCCCATCTCCCTGTCGCAGTCCGGGTGTTCCAGGTAGTCTAGGACGAACTCTAGATGTTCCCGGAGTGCGCTCAGCTTGGGGATGGCTGGAGTAGTGTCCTGCTGAGAGGAGTCTGCATCATCGTCGCCTTCGTCGTCGGAATCTTCAAGTTCGGGACTGACACCAGCAACCGAAGACGGGATCTCAATATCAGACAACGTCTGATACCCAGGATCGCCCTCGTCGTCGTCCAACCACTCACGTACATCGTCCACATCAACAATGTCGCCGTGCGTACGTAGCTGTGCATGGAAGTCATCCATGTCAAAGCCCAGAAAATCGTACTCCACATCTGTTCCGAGAAGCAGACGAGACCAACCATTTTCAAGAGTTTTCACAGGGACTTCCTTCCATGCACTAGCCCAGTTGTACAGCGCAGACTTGATGTTGTAGCGGCGAAGGTTTTCCAAAGTCCGCTTGCCTCGAGTGTCACGTCCTTCCCTGCGCTCGTCCTCGTCCTCGAGAACATCCATCACCTCGTCCAGGAACTTCCAACGGTACAGGCGCTTTGTTGCCACGATCACTCCTTGGTCCATGGGTTGAATGAGAGCATTTGTATTAGGTGGCAGAAACATGCACCTGATACGGCCATTCTCAGCTACCAAGTCCTTGTCGCACGGGCGGGCAGGTGCATTGTCGAGCAGAAGGAGAGCCTTTACCTGGTCGCGAGGGATTCCCAGTGTCTTCTTCTGGTACTGGATGACTTCCTTGACGAAGTGACGGTGAAACCAGTCTTTGACAATCACAGCTGTGAACCATGCTTTCAAAGAATGGTACCATACGACAGGAAGGACATCCATCACCCCACGAAGGCACCGAGGCTGCTTTGCACGGCCAACAACAACGGGCTTAAGCCGGTGCATGCCGTTAGCACTGGCACAACACAAAGCAGATATCCGTTCCTTAGAATGCTTGCGGCCAGGTACACGCTTCTCCGTCTCATTGGCTAGAGTGTTCGATGGCAGCGAGCGATAGAATAGGCCAGTTTCGTCTGCGTTATAAACTTGACCGAGAGTGAGGCCCTCCCTGTCGATCAAGCCTTTCACCTTGTGCCGAAACTCGTCAACTCCATCCTCGTTAGCGTCCAATGCTTCGCCATGTGCTTTACGGTTAGTAAGGCCATGTCGCAACTTGAACGCGAAGAGCCAACCCTCGGATGCCTTGAAGTCTAGGGCGTCGTGAAGCCTTGCAAACTTCTCAGCAGCAGCCTTCAGCTCCGTTCAACGTACCATCACACCAGCTGAACGTTGCTGTCGGTACCAAATCAACGTGGATCGGTCGATTTCTGCAAACTTGGGGGTAAACATAACCTTCCTTTCCACGTTGCGTTTGCTTCTCGACGAGAAGTCAGCCGTGTACTGCATGAGTTTGTCTCGGGAACGTTTGATATTGAACGAAGTCGACCGGGCCAGGTTAAACTCGCGGAGAATGCGTGAAGAAGATCAACCTGCATCAACTTTCTCCAATATCTCCCTCTTCGTTCCAGAGTCAACACCACTCTCTTCCTTTTCTCAGGTGGCGGGGCCATCATCACACACACTAAGAGGAGGGCCGAGAGCACCAGGAGGCCTTGCAGCAAGTACGGCACCACCACAAAAGCGAGCACGTAGGCAGCCATTACGAAAAGCGTAGGTCCAGTCGCGGTGAGAGACAGGCGGGAAGTGGGGAGGATGCAGCAGCGCTCTATCGGACGTCGGAGGAATGACGAACCAAAACAATGCTCTCCCGCGGCGCGCGCGGCAAGTTCAAATTACGGACGGCAAAAAATCAAATTTTTAACAATTTTTTTTGGGTTTTCGGACCATTTTGGGAATGTTGGATCCCAGGACGATAAGGTCCGGGTAGTGGGGATGTTCGGTTATTGGGCGTCCGGATATTAGAGTGATTACTTTATAACCTTCTTTATCTTTCCAACATGGCCATGTATATTTATGTATTAATCTCTTCTTACATCCAGCTTCTTGAATTATGTAGTAATATCCCTTTTATTATTATACTCAGATGTAGTCCCATTTGAATGTATATTCTGTCCAGTTGCATTCTTGCCACATTATGACTTAATACCTCCACCACTGTGTCAGGAGACACACTTTTTAATGCGGGGGAAAATTGTTTGTAACCATTTGTAATAATATGTACAGTAATCTCTCGCTATCCAATGCACTCTGTATACGATATTTCGCGTATACGATCAATCTTCTTTAGCACCCTTGGCTCTCTATACGATTGCTCTGGCTCATACTTACGATTGCACGAGCACGGTCGGTCCAGCGTTCCTCAGCGCAAGTTGATAGGTATTTGTTTAGAATTGCGATCGCCTCGCCAAGGATGATGGTGCAGCCACCCATCAAAGCCAACTTGGGCTACAAGTAGCAAACTGGACTACTTTTGGAAGCCCTGCACTACTAAACTTTGAATTTAGCTTCTTGCGACTTTTTGGGCTACTTTAAAAGTAAGTTGGGCTAACTTGGGCTACTAATGAGACAAAAGTCAAAGGTTGATTAATGATTATGTATCATTTAAAATATAGCCTAATATAATTACCTTTTGAAGACACAAGAAGATAATGAATTATAATTTATCATATCATCGCTCTTTAAATTTCTTGCACTCTTGCATTAATCCCTGACTGGCTATTTAATTTGAACTGAACGTATGAGATTACCACGCCAGTCAGTCGTGTTTTCTTCATCCACGACTCGTGGATGCAGAAGCAGACCCTGATAATCTTCAGCTGCGAAGATGTGGTCGTGGAGACTTACTGAATAATTATTTAAATATGTAATTATAATGAGGTGCAAGAAAACACTTTCCTTTAGTTCCTAAAATACTTTCGTTATGTTGAAAAAATGACTAAGTCCAACAGTAAGAGTTATGTTTTGTGAAGAAGAAAACAGCTTAGTTCCGCGAATGTATAAGAAATGACATAATTTAAAGAAAAGAGAAGTAAATTTAGTTAATGCAGTAAGTAAGGAGTTCTGTGTTAATTAACTTTAGGCTTACATCACTTCAAACAACCTTACAGGAGCATTAATGGAGCAGCATTCAACTGGTAAGTTGTGCACAGTTAAATTATTTGCGTTTGTATGTATATACTCGAGGAGAGAGAGAGAGAGAGAGAGATACTGTAGATAGATTTATTGATAGATATGTATATATACTGTACATAATTATGTTGGGCTACTTTATACCGAAATTCACTACTTTTGATGCCTGTTACCGCTACTTTTGGTCACAAAAATCTGGCAACCCTGGCTCAGCCTAGCCTTTCCCGCGCTCCCGTTTGATTCACTAGCTTTGTATTCCTGTGCATAGCGACATGATTTTCACTATTATTTCTCGCCTAACTTCAAGTACAAGTTCCGTGATGTCTTCCAAGCGGCTTGCAAACTCTAGTGCCTCTGATCCCAAGCCTAAGAGAGCCAGGAAGAGCTTAAATATGGAGTCCAAGCTCAACATCATTAGGCGTCATGAGGGAGGTGAAGGGGTAAACTCCATTGCTCACGTCCTTGGTCTGGCCCAGTCTGTGGTATCAACAGTGATTAAGAATGCTGCCAACGTTAAGAAGGCTGGTGAAATGAGCTTGTCAAACCTTCCATTAATTGTTTAGTGTTTTGGGTGAAGAGAGAGTGAGGAGCGAGTGTTTACGGTGCCGGGACGAGTTTGTGTGAAACGTAAGCTTCATGTCAGTGTTTATGAAAATATTTCAAATTCTAAGTTGGATGTGTGTTTTTCATTGCTTTGCAATTGTTATAATTAAAGTAGAGCACATAAAACATCTTTTATTTATAGCCTCCCTTGTCAAACCTTCCGTCGATTGTTTAGTGTTTTGGGTGAAGAGGGAGTGAGGAACCAGTGTTTACAATGCCGGGAGGAGTTTGTGTGACACGTAAGTACAGGACATAAAACATCTTTTATTTATAAAATATGTGGTACAGTATAGTTTAAGGGCACATAAATATGAGTCTAGGAATGCATCCCTATTTTTCTCATTAAACCTTAAGTTCAGTATACGATTGCTTGATTTACGATTGCCTATTCAGGAACGTAACCCAATCAGATAGCGAGGGAGACCTGTAGTGTGTAAGTATCATATGTAAGTAGTTGTAAGTAGGATCCAAGTAGGGCGTCACTGAGTGCTTGCTATCGCTTTCTATGTCTGTGAGCACTTGCTATGTCTGGCTTGATTCAAATTTTGCTGAACCATGAGTTTTGTGGCCGCACCACTGCCTAGCCGGTGAGAGTCGAGCAGTGAGTGACGGTCTGGGGTTGGACATGGGTGGTGTCCACGGTTGCTGTGTGAAGATATAAGGCGGTGCTTAATATATTATCAGAAAACTACTCCAGGACTTTGAATTCATCTACGACTGGCGTCAAGGGGCATTAACAAACTTTAACACCCCCACTGAACACTGGCTATTTTTTCAATCTCTGTCCTCAATTAGTTCAACATATTCAGGGTTTACTGAATGAACCAAAATTCAGGAAATGTTGATAATTTGCCTGGAAATGTTACCTTTCGAGTTTAGGGTGGCTTTGGATTTGTTAGTCAAATGTCTTCCCCAGTGGGCCAACCCTGGGTTCCTGACTCCACGTTATAGCACTTTCACTTCATTTTACAATCGAGGGGAATGGACCTCATTTTCAAATGAGGGATACCTGTACTTAGTAATGTCATGTAGATGAATGAAAGAATATTATCTACATTATAAATTTATATATAAATATGGAAAAATAAAGTACTAATGGTTTACCACCAGTTACAATACACGATGATTTACAGCATATTTGGGACATGTGGGAGGGATCCACCTACCTCAATCATATCAACTGCAAAATCAGGCACTGGTGGGTTGTATAAAATTGTGTAGTTATCCATCTTAAATCCTTCAAATTTCCGCGCTTCAGCTGGTCCCATGGAATAATCAAGCATTTCTATGAGAGTAGTTACATCCTGGTACTTTGGAGTCAGCCCAGCCCGCACCACATTGTCTGAGCATGCCATACACTCTATGCAGTCTGAAAACAAAGGCAACACATTTTCATACTACAGTATACATAGATTAGATAAAATGCTTTCAAACAGCTGACATTCATAATCGTGCTTTACATAAACATAATCGAGGTTTTTGCACAGCCTAAACACATTTTTCCTCTCTTGCTTCAGTAGAAATGACACAATAAGACGTTACTGCTTAAGCACTTTCTTTCCTGACAGGAACAGTGAGGCAGAAAGGCATATCTCAGTTAGCCAGGGAACTGAGGCACTGAGAGTAGTACTTCACTATGAGTAAAATTAATAAACTGCCCTCAGGTTTTGCATGAAAAGAACCTTGCATCTTCTTGCAGTCTCCTGGGAATCCCCTCCTAATCCAGCTGGGTCCTATACATCCCTGGGTAATACTTGGAAGATCATCCATTCCTTTATAGTGCAACACTGGTTATGTATGCACTGGTTATGTATGCACCTTATTTTTAGTTTTATCTGTGTAATTACTACTTTCCTGGCTTTTTCCCTTATTCTAATCCCACTGCTAACTTAGTGACTGTGTTACATGGAAATACAGTATATCTTTACCTTGGTACTATGTTATTTCTACCACATTACTGTGGTGGGATGAAGGGATTTAGAGAGCAGTGGAGGAAAAGAGGAAGAAGTGGCAAGAGTGGATACAGGATAAGGGCTCAGTTGAAATAAGAACTGAGCATATTGAAAGCAAGAAGCACATAAAGAGACTAGTGAAGAGGAAAAAGAAGGAGGTAAATGATGATCTAGGACAAAAAATGAATGGAAATTACTCTGAAAATAGGAAGTTATTCTGGAAAGAGATGCGAAAATGTACAAGTGACAATGGAAACAAATGTGAAAGTGTGAGGGATGTAAGTTGTAGATTATTAACCCATGTGGATGAAGTAAGGACCAGATGGAAAGATTATTTTGAAAGCCTGATGAATGGGAATGGAGAAAGCAGAGCGGCTGCAAACATGATTGGTTTTGGGGACGTGCAAAGGGAGTGCAGGGCTAGAAAACGTGACACTCACACAGATTAAGAACGCTGTGAAACGGCTGAAAATTGGGAAAGCAGCTGGGGTTTATGAGGTGTATGCAGTGATAATTAATTGTAGTGGAGAGAGTGGAATGAAGTGCTTGTTAGAGATATGTAAGAGGGCATGGATGAGTGAAACTGTGCCAGCAGAGTGGAAGAAGGCTGTGACTGTATCCCTGCACAAAATAAAGGTGAGCGAATTGAGTGCAACAATTATTGTGGCTGAGTGCTGTAGGGAAGGTATTTGGAAGAATTATTATAGAGAAAGTAGAGACATATCAGAAATTCTAGTAAGTGATGGACAGGGGGGCTTTCGGAGTGGCAGAGGATGTGTGGATCAAATATCTGCAGTGAGACAGATAGTGGAGAAGGCTTGTAAGAAGGACTATAAGGTGTCTATAGCATTTATGGATCTGGTAAGAGCATAAGACAAAGTAGACAGAGAAGGATTGTGGAAGGTTTTACGCATGTATGGTGTAGTTGGTAAGCTGCTAGTTGCCATCATGAGTTTTTATGATGGCAGTGAAGCATGTGTATGGGTAAATGGGCACCTAAGTGAATGGTTCATGATCGATGTAGGCATGTGACAAGGTTGTGCGATGTTCCCATGGTTGTTAAATATACATATATATATATATATATATATATATATATATATATATATATATATATATATATATATGGATGGGATGATAAGTATATATATATATATATATATATATATATGGATGGGATGATAAGAGAAGTCTATCTATCTATCTATCTATTGCCAGATGCCTTAATCCCGTAAGGGATGGCCAGAAACAAATCACCTCCATGCCGCCCTGTCCCCCGCCACTTCACGGCCCTCCTCCCAGCTTACATCCCCCTCCTTCATATATCTCTCCACTCCATCCCCCCATCTCATCCTTGGCCTCCCCTTCCCTCCCCCCCCCTCCACTTCACTCTCATACACTCTCCTCGTCAGTCTTTCACTCTCCGTCCTTTCCACATGGCCAAACCACCTCAATGTGTTTCTCGAAACGTTTCCTATCACATCCACATCCCTATCACAAATGCTCCTCCACTTCCTCGTTTGTCAGTCTGTCTCTCCATGTGACTCCACATGCTCCTCTCAAATAACTCATTTCCACTGCTCTAACTCTTGACTTCTGTCTCTCCAACAAGGTCCACGCTTTACTTCCATATGTTAGAGTTGGTATCGCAACACTGTCATATGGTAACTTTTTCACTTCCATGCTCACTTCCCTGTTTTTTATAATTGCTTTCAAAGAATTAGCAACCTTTCTTCCATGCTGTACCCTTTCAAGCACTTCATCCTCTAAACTTCCATCATTACTCATCACACTTCCCAAGTACTTAAATGCACTCATATTTTCCATTTGCTCCTCATCCAACCTCACTGTACATTCACTGACTTCACTTCTCTCAAAGACCATCACTTTACTCGTCAGAACATTCACCTTTAGATTCTGTTTCTTACACACTCTCCCAAACTCATCCACTAAACCTTGCAGCTCCCCTTCATCTTCACTCAACAACACATTACCATCTGCATAGAACAGTACGAGGAGTTTCCAAACATTGCCCTCTCTCATTAGGGCCACTCCAACATCCACTGCCCTATCTTGTATCTCTTTTATAACCCCACCTATATACAGATTGGACAACCATGGAGACATGACACATCCCTGTTTCAATCCAACCTTCAAATAGAAAAATTCACTCAGTTCACTATCCGCATGCACTGCAGCCTTAGCATCCTCATCCATACTCTTCATGGCATTCAACAACTTCCCATGTACTCCATATATTCTTAATGCTTTCCACAATCCTTGTCTATCCACCCTATCATATGCTTTCTCCAAATCCTTGAAGGCTGTATACAGTTTCTTTCCCTTCTCTACAAACTTTTCCACTAAAGATCTAAGAATGAATATCTGATCTACACAACCTCTTTCCTTCCTAAAGCCTCCCTGTTCTTCTCCAACAAATTCCTCTGTTCCTACATGCTTCAGCATTTCACCACGCACTCCATCAATTCCTGGGGCTTTCCCCATTTTAACTTTCTTCATTGCTTCCACAATTTCCACCCTACTGATTTCTTCCTTTCTTCTCACATCCCTCCATCTCCCAGCAATTCCCCAGCCAGTTACAATGAGAGAAGCAAAAACATTAGTAATGGAGAGAGAGATGGCGTTTGTAATGAATGGTGATGGATGGAATATCTGAAATTTGTTGAATTCTGATGATGCAATACTAGTTGCAAATACCGAACAAGAGCTTGGTTGACTAGAGCAGAAGAGCAGAGTTTTGCTGATGTCTGTGAGCGTCATGCCTTGAGAGTAAACGCAGAAAAGAGTAAAGTGATGGTAATTGAGAGAGAAGGTGATTCCCGGTGCACTGTTGCAGTGAACAGAGAGAGATTGGAACTGGTAAGAGAGTTCAAATACCTGGGTACAGTGATAGAAAAGAGAGGAAAATGTGGAAAAGAAGTGACACAAGAAAAAATGGTAGCTGGTGCAATGAAAGCCTTGATAAGAAACAGAGGCTTGAGTGTTGCAGCTGCACGAAGCTTACACGAAGGAATATTAGTGCTAACTTTAACATACAGATGTGAGGCTATGGTGTGGCGTAAAAATGAAAATTCAGGAGTGACAGCAGTAAAGATGGAACTGCTAAGGAATGTAAGTGGAGTACAGAGAGTAGATAAGATACAAAATAATGTGATTCATGAAAAATGCAGAGTGATTAAGTCTGGAGACACCAGAATCGAGGAGAGTGTACTGAGATGGTATGGTCGTGTGGAGAGAATGGATAACAATAAAGTGGCAAAAAAAAGGTATATTTGAGTAAATCTGAAGGAGGGAGGAAGGGAGCGAGAGTAGGCCAAAGAGAAGGTGGAGGGATATGGCAGATGAGTGTGTGAGGAAGAGAGGTATGGAAGTCGGTGAAACGGAGGACTGACAAGAGATCGTGCTGGCTGGATGAATGCTGTGAAAAGTGCATGATCAGGGATCTGGCACCCCTTTTAATGTGACAATGTTCGGATTAACATTGTCGGATACATTTATGTGAAGCTACAGAATGTGGTGACAGTTTTTGGCATATCAGATAGAGCCAGGATTCCAAGGGCTTGAGTGATGAGTGAATGGAAGCATGGCTCATTGGAGTGGGACAGTTTAGGCTGTCTGGACGTTGCTACTCCTCACCCAGCCCTACGGTGGGAAAGGAGGTCCGGATAATGATGATAAAATGTATGTGTGTGTGTGTGTGTGTGTGTGTGTGTGTGTGTGTGTGTGTGTGTATATATACAGGTAAGCCCTTAAATCACGCGAACTTTTTTCACGCAATTTTGGTTATCCACAAATTTTTCGTAAAGTAATTAAAACATAAAATTATAGTATTCAAATAAATAATTTTAATATACAAGAGAAATACATAAAATATAAAAATGCCTACTTGCTGCCCGTGTGCATACATGTGTGTGTGTGTGTGTGTGTGTGTGTGTGTGTGTGGGAGGTCGGTCTACCACGCACCACAGTCAGTTTGAATCTGACGGTCAAACTATGCGTGACTCGCGAATCGTTATTTGTGGCTTATTTTTCTGCCTTCCAGTGATTGCTTGCCTTGTCTGCCAACATGGGGCCTAAGCATAGTGCTAGTGATGCATGTGGTAACACACCAAAACAGACTAGTAAAGTGATGCTGCTGACAGAGAAAGTTAAAGTGTTGGACAAACTTAAAGGAGGAATGTCGGTGACAATTATCCGTCAGGACGATTCCCCGTCATTATTTACATACCAGTTTATTTAGCAAGTACAGTACACTAGTTTTTTACTTATATGAGTTATAAAATCCCCCTGAAAATTAGTTATTAAAGTATTAATTAATCAATAATAAGTATATTTATAGAATGACAGGAAATCGTCCATGTTTTGATGGTGAATTGACTTCGTGGTGAATTGTCTTGGAACCGTGTGTTTGGGGTGAGTCAACTGTTCTTACAATAAAGAAGGCAGAACGTAGCATTCGGGAGGCAGTGAGGGCTAGTGCATCAGACTGTGCTGAAGTGTCTCCACCTACGCCTGTGAACTGGCTTGGAACCGTGTGTTTGGAGTGAATGAGTCAACTGTTTGGACAATAAAGAAGGCAGACTGTAGCATATGGGAGGCAGTGAGGGCTTGTGCACCAGACTGCTGAAGTGTCTCCATTTACGCCTGTGCTTGTCAGGTTTCAGTGTTAAATTTCTTACATTTTTGTTGTTTTTCATACTTTCTGCTAGTTTATAAGGTGTATGTAGTGCATAAACTGTATTATTCAGATGTAATATACTTGGTAGACATGCGTAATTATGTGCACACAAGGGCAGAACATATACGCGAATTTACCACATACCCGAAGGGTCTGGGAACGTAACCCTCGCGTGAATTAAGGGCTTACCTGTATATGTACAGTAATCCCTGTACAGTACACCCTCATTATCGACGTTTTTTTTATTGACGGATTTGATTATCGACAGTTTTTTTTTCTCCTGGGAGTTAAATTATTAATACTTAAAAAATAAAAAATTAAAGAATTGTATTGGCACCTCCTAGCAAGTTTGCGCGCCATCCCGCCAGGTGTCTCTGGCTGCTCGTGGCATGTTCCCGCCGACCCAACAAACAACAGCATCAGTACACGTTTGTCTGTTGTTCTCATATCGTGTTCGGCCACATCTATTGTGCTTTCGCGATCATCATGGCTCCGAAGCGCCCTTGTAACACTCCAACTGGAAATAAGGCAGCTAAGAGAGCAAGGAAAGTACTTACCTTGGAAGTAAAGAACGAAATATTACAAAAACTTAGAAGGGAATGAGCTATGCAGCGGTTGGTCGCGAGTATGGCATGAATGAGTCCAGTGTTCGTGGCAAAAAACGGAGAGAAAAAGACATTAAAGATGCTCTGGCTTCGTGCACACCAGGATCGGCTAAAGTAACGATGCATGTGAGAGATGATGCCTTGGTGAAAATGGAAAAGGCACTGAATATTTGGATTGAGGACTTAAACCGTCGACACGTGCCGCTAGACTCCCAGTTCATCAGAAACAAAGCAAAACAACTCTATGCTCGGTTTGCTGGTGAAAGCAGTGGTGTTGGTGAAGATAATGGTGATGAAAGTGAGGCAGGTGAAAACAGTGATGATGGTGATGAAAGTAATGACGATGGTGATAGGCCTAGTAATGTTGGTGCTTCTAGGCAAAAGAAATCTGCAGCCAGCAAGGGCTGGTTCGAGAATTTTAAGAAAAGGTATGGCCTACATAACATTAGGATGACTGGTGAAGCAGCTTCAGCAGATCAGATAGCAGGAGAATCGTACCCACGTGACTTTGCTGAACTTATAAGGAAGAAAGGGTACAGGCATGAACAAGTGTTTAATGCGGACGAAACAGGCCTGTGGTGGAAGAAAATGCCTAAAAGGACGTACATTTCGAAAGAGGAGAAAAGTGCGCCAGGCTTTAAAGCAGCAAAAGATCGTGTGTCTGTGCTGTTGTGTGGTAATGCAGCAGGACATATGATAAAACCCATGCTCCTGTATCATTTGTTATAATGTTAAAGACGAATTGGATTTTTTGTCAATAAAGGATATTTCTTGCAAAAGTTAAGCAGAGATTAAATATGAAATATACGACCATAAGGAGAGTTGAATTTTCCTAAAAGAAGATCCTAGCGAAAGCTAGGCTAAGATTCATCTTTGATAGCATAAACTGCCATACAGTCATGAAAATTTAGGTCTGGGAGAAATGGAATATCAAGAATGAAAGGAAGCTCTTGAGAATGAAAGTAAATAGTCGAGCGTGGTCTCTCTGGTATGAGCTAGCAGCACCACGCGTGTGTTGTGAAGATCGGTGCGAACAGCTGATCTAACGTAACACTTGCCTCACACACTCATTTATTAGAACGTATGAATGACCACCACTGCTGCTTTCGTTTTTTTTTTTTTTTTTTTTTTTTTTTACACACTCGGTTATGTAAATGTATGGATGGCTACAACTGCTGGTTTCGCCTTTTATTTTCAGATGGAGTGAGGTGTAAGTGGAGAGAGAAGTGATGATACAGCAGCCATTACAAGTTGAGGTCCAGTGTACGACCACTATGCATCAACATCAGAGATTATGCTATTTTTTCCATAATTCTTTACTTAATATAAGTAGTTTTATTATGATATTCAGTTTTTCAATTGCCTAACTAATTTATTTCTAAGAAACACTAAAACTAAACTGCATATTACATACGAGTGATTGAAGGGATACTAAAATATATAAACAAAGGGTACCTGACCAGACGAAAATCGGAATCGACGGTTTTAGGCATCGACGGGTATCTTAGGTACCTAACCCCCGTCGATAATGAGGGTGTACTGTACTATCCCTGTACGCCCACTTTCTGGACACCTCACTTACCAGACATTTTGGTTCTGGGATTTAATATTCCCAAAATTGCCCAAAAATTGCAAAAAATTAGAAAAAACTCTGACTTTTTTCCCCCTGTAATTTGAATTTGGCACACGTGGCACAGACCAGCTGTGTTTTGGTGCGTAGTTCCACTGCCATCCGCTAAAGCGCCCTTGCATCCTCCCTACTTACCGGCTGTCTCTTGTTGTGTGTGCACGCTCGTCATCATGGCCGCCCACGTGCTCGCTTTTGTGGTGGTGCCCTACTTGCCGCAAGCTCTCCCGCTGCTTGTTAGTGTGTATGATGATGGCCCTGCCTCCCGAGAAGAGGAAGAGAGTGATTTTGACTATGGAGAAGAAGAGGGAGATATTGGACAAGGTGGACACAGGACGGTCAACCTCATGCATCCTCCGTGCATTCAACCTGGCCCGATCTACTTTGTTTGATATGAAGAGATCCCATGACAAACTCATGCAGTACATGGCTGACTTGTCGTTGAAGAACAAATGCAACGTGGAGAGGAAGATGATGTTTACTCCCCGGTATGCTGAAGTCGACCACTCCATGTTGATTTGGTATGAACAACAACGTGCTGCTGCTGTACTGGTGCGTGGCATGGAGCTGAAGGCTGCTGCTGAGAAGTTTGCAAGGCTTCATGATGCCCTAGACATCAAGGCATCCGAGGGTTGGCTCTTCGCGTTCAAGTTACGACATGGTCTTAACAACCGTAAGTCCCATGGCGAAGCTTTGGATGCCAACGAGGATGGAGTAGAGGAGTTTCAGCACAAAGTGAAGGGCTTGATTGACAGGGAGGGTCTCACTCTTGGTCAAGTCTACAATGCTGACGAAACTGGTTTATTCTACCGCTCTTTGCCAATGAACACTCTAGCCAAGGAGACAGAGAAGCATGTACACTTGATCAAAAAAGTATCGGTGCACAGGGGGTGCGATGCCTACCGACAAGGTTTGAACAACTGCTGATGTTACCAACGTCTCATTGTGTATCATCAGTGTCTGTCTATAGAAACATTACTTTTCCTATATGTTTGCAAGAGGATATTGCTAGTAGGTGATATATATAACACCTCCCAACATCAGGGCTACCAACATGTGGTAGGTCGGATATTAATATTTCAGTGACCTTCGTTCTGTGGTCCCAAATGTTTCACGCATGTTGTGCACCGATACTTTAGTGACCAAGTGTACCTGGCTGCAAGTTTTGCAAGCAACAGATATCTGCTTTGTGTTGTGCCAATGCTAACGGCATGCACCGGCTCAAGCCCGTTATTGTTGGCCGCGCAAAGCAGCCTCGGTGTCTTTGTGGGGTGATGGATGTCCTTCCTGTCATTTGGTACCATTCTGTGATGGCAAGGTTCACTGCCCAGATCTTCAAAGACTGGTTCCATCACCATTTCGTCAAGGAGGTCATCCATTACCAGACTGAGACACTAGGAATCCCGCCCGACCACGTAATGGCCCTCCTTCTCTTGCATAATGCACCTGCCCACCCGTGCGACAAGGACTTGGTAGTAGTAGTAGTAGTAGTAGTTGTTCCCTGGGCAGTCTGGCCGAACAGCCCCGAGTCCTTTAGGAAGACCATGGCCGAGACCGGGCTTTCCCACAGAGCTCTCAAAGAGTGTATGTTCTCTCGTTGGCATAAGTGATTGTGAGTAATGCAGTCTTCCATAATGTGCTTAACAGTATGGGGTGCTGTGTTGCATCCTGAACAGGCATCAGCGACGGAGTCATCCATCCTCTTCTGGTAGCTTAAGAGGGCTGGATGGTGTCCACATCTCAGCCTGGCAAGGTGGACTCTGTCCTCACGAAGGAGATAGGATTCAGAAGGGTGGATGTCAGGAGGCCATGCATGCAGCTGTGTGTTGTCTTTAAATGACTGAATGGAGCGGCGAGTGATATGAGTGTGGATATGCTTCTGGGAGCTGGTCTGAGGTGGGTGAGGGGGGAGAGATGACAGTATTTGTGTATGGTGTGTGTGCTGGGTTTTGTTTTGATGTTCCTTGGTGTTGGTGAATGTGCTGCCATGTAATACAGTGGATGTTGCAGGTTTGTGGAGGCTGCTGCATGAAACTGGGTGCCTCTCATGTCTAGGTGATCCTTGACTTTGAGGACTTTGGTTTCTTGATATAGGTGGTCTGTGAGTGTAGTAGCCGTGCAGCCTGTGATTATTTTTAGGGCCTTGTTCTGTATGGTCTGTAGAGTGTTGTAGTGTGTTTTGGTGAGGTTAGAAGCCCAGGCAGGGCTTGCATAATTCATCACTGAACGTATGTATTGTTTGTATACTGTGGTGGTGGTTTCTTTGTTGTGTCCGAATGTTGTATGGGCAAGTGACCTCAAGGCATTAAATCTTGGATTTATTTTATTTTTAATGTTTGTGATTGTTGTTAAAATGACATTGATGTACTGTATATTACACCATGGATTTTGTGTGTGTGTGTGTGTGTGTGTGTGTGTGTGTGTGTGTGTGTGTGTGTGTGTGTGTGTGTGTTCTTACCTTACCTAATTGTTCTTACCTAATTGTATCTTTACAGGAATGAGTCAAGCTCATACTGTCCCGTGTCTTAAACCATATTTATCGTACATATCCTTAAATTTGTGAATTGTTCTGGCACACACTATTTCATTCGGTAGTGCATTCCATTGATCAATTGCTCTGTCTGGGAAACTGAATTTCCTTACGTCTTTCTCACCTCTCTTCTTATGCAGTTTTTTGCAGTGTCCTCTTGCTGATGCTTCTCCATATGTTAAGTAATCATTTATGTCTATTTTCTCCTTCCCTGATATGCACTTATATAGCATTATCATGTCACCTCTTTTCCTTCTCTCCTGTAGTGTTGGTAGATTCAGTTTATTTAGTCTTTCTTCGTAGCTTAGGTCCCTTAAGCTTGGTATCCATCTTGTAGCGGCCCTTTGAACTTTTTCAATCTTGTCTATGTGCTTTTTGAGATGAGGACTCCAGACTACTGATGCATATTCCAGGATTGGTCTAATGAATGATGTTATTATCCTTCTTAGCATGTCTTCATTTATGTATGTGAATGCTATTCTCATATTTGCAAGCAGTGTATACATGTTCCGTACCTTCTCACTGATGTGGTCAGCCGGAGATAGTCTGTTATTGATAATCACACCTAGGTCTTTCTCTCTTTCTGATGTGTATAGGGTTTTATTTCCTAACTTATAATCCCAATCAGGTCTTTTTCCACTTTTACCAAACTTGATTACATGACACTTGTCCACAATGAATTCCATTTGCCATGTACTACTCCATTCATGAAGTTTACTTAATTCTTCTTGTAGCTCTTTACAAGAGTCTGTGTTAGTAGTTCTCCTTTGTATTTTTGCATCATCTGCAAACATATTCAGATAGCTCTCATTTCCAGTGTTACTGTTTATATCATTTATATACACTAAAAACATGATTGGTGCCAGCACTGAACCCTGTGGTACTCCACTAGTCACTTCTTTCCATGATGAGTGGTTTCCTCTTAGTACTGTCCTCATTTCTCTTTTTATGAGAAAATCTTGCATCCAACAAAACAGTTTGCCTCGTATTCCTCCTTCATGGTACAGTTTCCATGAAAGTCTTTAGTGTGGTACTGTGTCAAAAGCTTTCTTGAAATCTAAATAGATACTGTCCACCCATCCTTCCCTTTCCTGTATTGTGTTTGTTACTCTGTCATAGTAGCTCAACAGATTAGTAACACATGATTTTCCTTTTCTGAAACCAAACTGTCTTTCTGTTATCATACTGTGTTCTTCAAGATGATTTACCCAAGCTTTTCTTATAAGTTTTTCTAATACCTTGCTTACAACACTGGTCAGTGATACTGGTCGGTAGTTGAGTGGATTTTGTCTATTTCCTTTCTTGAATAAGGGGACAATATTTGCTTTTTTCCAAATATCAGGTAGTTTACCTTGACTCAAGGATTTCTTGAAAATTAAAAATAATGGTTTACATAACTCCTTTGCACATTCTCGTAATACCCAACACGAAATTTCATCAGGACCACTTGCTTTTCCTCTGTCTAATCTACTTAACTCCTCCTGTATTACTTTTTCTGCTATTTGTATATCTGGTAGTATGTGTGGACATGCGTGTTCCACACAGTCTCTCTCAGAATTTTTTTCTTCTGTAAAAACTAATTGGAAATTCTTATTTAGTGCTTCACAAATATCTTTCTCTTGTGTATAAGTGATTCCCTCGTCCATAATGGATTGTATTATATCTTTTACTTTGGTTTTGCGTCTGATACAGCTGTAAAACAGCTTTGGTTGATCACTACTTTTATTTATTATATCTTCCTCAAACTGTTTTTGGGCTTCCCTTCTTATTCTTGTGTAGTCGTTTCTTGCCTGTTTGTAATTATTATACGCCCTTTCACCATTGTGTCTTCTGTATCTATTCCACAACAAATCTCTTCTTTCTTTTGATTTTTTACATTCTGTATTGAACCATTTCTGTATTTTCTTATCTGCTTCTTTGTGCCGTGGGATGTACTCCTGGACTCCTATTTCATAAAATTCACAGAATTTTTTATATACAGCATTTAAATCTTGTCCTCTAAGCTCATTTTCCCAATCAACTTCTAAGAAATACTTCTTTAGGTCTTGATAATTTCCCTTTTTATAGTTTAGGCTCTTTTTGTCACTGTTATTGCTGTTTACTAAGTCATATGCTATCCTGAAGTTATAATTTAGTACTGCATGATCGCTTTTGCCGAGTGGAGGGTGATATATTAAACTGTCAATATCATTTTCTTGCCTAGTAAATATTAGATCTAGCACTGAAGGTACATCAAGTCCTCTTTTTCTGGTGGTTTCCCTCACATGTTGCGTTAGGAAAAACTCTTGCACGAGATCCAGGAGCTTTTGGTCCCAACAGCTTTCTTGGCTAATTATATCTAGAGTATTCCAATTTATATTTGTATTGAAATCCCCAGTTAGTATAATTCTTTCCAATTTCTCTTCCATTTTATGTAGTAATGATCTTATACTGTGAATTGTACTCTCTACCAGGTCCTCATATTCGTCTCTTTCCCATGTGTTTGATCTGGGTGGCATGTACAAATTGGCTACAATTACTTTACCTTCAGATGTGTTGATCTCTACTGCAATCAGTTCTACATGTGATGGTATATCTAGTTTTATTTCATTGATTTTTAGATTTTTCTTAGTTAATATTATAATTCCTCCTCCTTTTTTTTAAATTTCTGTCTCTTCTCCATATATTGTATTCCTCTAAGTTTAGTATGTCACTGGATATCCTTGGTGTTAATTTTGTTTCAGTTAGGCATATTATTTGTGGTTCATTTTCTCTGACATAATCATTCATCTCTAGTAATTTAGATACCAATCCATCCACATTTGAGTACATCAACTTTATCATCTTGTTTATGTACTTGTCGTGACATGGTTCTACTACCTTCCTCCTTTTTCTTCCATCCTGTTTGTGTACCACTTTCGTACCTGCAATCCTATTACTTTGTAAAAAAATTTCTTCTTCTGCTCTTCTGATCTTCCCTCATTTTTTGTTTTTGCTTCCTCCCTTTTCTCTTTCAGTAATTCCAGTTCCTCTTGTGTTAGGCATCTTTTTATCCATACATTTTTGAACTCCTCTTTTTCCATAAGATTCTTTGCATTTTTTAGTATCTCTTCCACAGTGTTTACACTCTGGAAAGTCGCCTTTAGAGGTCTTGTCTTGTTTTTCTCGTATTTCCCTAACCTTTTGTGTTCCTCTATGTCTTTACTACAGATTTCCTCTGATACTTCTTTCAGTAAGCTCATTACATTTGCCATCTCCTTTTTGTCTCTTGTGATCTTGTTTTTTACTTCTTCCTCTTCTATACCAGTGATTACTATAGATTTGTTCATATTTACTGAATCTCTGACTAACTTTGGATTGTTTTGGATTATTCTTTTCACTTCCTTTTTAATGCTTTTTTCCTCCACCCTTGTTTCTAAGTCTTTCTTTACTTTCACCATTTCAGCATATGTGGTTTCTACATCATTTTTGTAGCTTTGGACAGCTTCATTCACCTGTGTTATCTTCTCCTCAATATCACTGCTCTGGTCCATAAGACTGCTTGCTTGCTTAATTGTCTCTGTGTCATTTTTGAACTCTTCCATAACACTCTCGTGATTGACTACTGTACTTGCCATTTCACTCACTTTCTTCCTAAGCGTACTCAATTCCACTGTTAGTTCACTGATGGCTGTGTCTTTCTTATTGGCCTCCCTTCCTAGTTTTTCTATCTCTTCCTTTTGCAAGTGCATTTGCTTCTTTATTTCATCAATTTCATTTTTGAAAGCCATTTCTAGTTTGTGTACACGTCCAACCAGTCTATTGTGAGTCTCCACTTCAACCAGTTCTTGGTAGAAATCATCATTTTGCTTTTTACTTTTATCCCTTTTCTTTTCCAAATTTGCTTTACTAAAGTATGTATCCATTTTGCAATACTAAAAGAACAGAGTATGTACTTACAGAGTATGTACACTTTCCTCGTGTTGCTGTAGTCTAAACAAACCTCAGCTGACTCAGCGCATTTTTTCCTCTTGGTTCTTTTTTCTGTTTGAACAAGTCTTGTTTAAACTTATTATTTTTTTTCCTTTTAATAATGAAAAATCATTTAGTCTAACCTGGTACAGAGCTTGACCCATACAAAGATACTAATTTAGGTATTGCCACTGGCCGTGTTGGTTCGGTACAAAGCACCGATGTCGGACGTCTGCCTCAGTTGACTCCCTCTGTGTATGTGTGTGTGTGTGTGTGTGTGTGTGTGTGTGTGTGTGTGTGTGGTAGGGGAGTGTTGTTTCTGGTGAGGTGTGGGATGTGACTGTGTTCTGCTGTCCAGTTTGTGAGACGGGTCACTGTAGATTTTGCTGGGGCTATTTTGAGCCTGTTTGTGGTGAACCATTCGTGTAGTGTGTTGAGGTAAGGTTGGATGATGTGCGCAGCTGTGTTTGCATTTTGGTGCATACATGTAAGTGTTATATCATCTGCATAGGAAGCTATGTGTATCTGTGGTGTGTGGGGTGTGGGTATGCTGTGGATGTATAGGTTAAAGAGTGTATGGGACAAAACAGATCCTTGAGGGACGCCGTTTGTGAAGTTTCTGATGTTAGAAGACTGACCGGCAAATGTTACATGTGCACATCTGCCTGCTAAGTAGTTTGCCAGTCATCTTCTTGTGTTATTGTGCATGTTTGTGTTGATTATTTTGTTTGTGAGGTTGTGGTGGGGGATGGCATCAAAAGCTTTGCTGATGTCTAGTGTGATTAAGAGTTTTCTGTGTGATGGCTGAATTCGTGCCATCAAAAACTCTCTGTGTAAGGTCTGTAAGAAGGGTGTTTGTGAAGTGTAGTGACCTAAAGCCATGTTGTGACTGGGGTAGGGGAATGTGAGGTGTGACTAGTTGTAGTAGCAGTCGTTCAGTGACTAGATGGGGTACAGAGGAATGTGATGGGGCGGTGTGAGGAGGGTAACATGGGGTCTTTGTTGGGATTAGGGATAGTGATGATAATGCCATGCTTCCAGATGCTGGGTATTATGTTGTGTGAGTAGCTGTAGTTTGATATGTTGATGAGTGCTTGTATGCCTTGTGGTTCAACATGTTTAAGGTGAATGTTGCTTATGTTGTCTGGCCCACAGGCAGATGAGGGCTTAAGGTTGTTAATGATGTGCTTCGTCTGGCTGTAAGTGAATGGTGCGTAGTCTGGGTCTGTGGGAAACTGTCTCTTACGTCGGATGATACGTCGGTCTTCAGGATGGGGGTTTAGATGCCTGACTTGTGAAAAGTGATTGATGAGAGTGTTTGCTTGTTGTTTGTTTGAGGGTATGGTGTCTGTTGTTGTGATGGCAGCGTGTGATTGTGTGATGTCGCTATTGGAAAGTGTGATGCTGTTTAGTGTTCTGCAGAGTTTGCTGATGTTTGTTTTGTGGTCAAGTGTTTGGAGGTAAATTTTCCCATTTAGTGTTTGCTGTTCTGATATTTTATTGTTTATTTGAGTGTTGAGTTCTTGTATTTGTTGTATGGTGTCTTGTGTATGGGGTGTTGGGGAGTGCCACAGTGTGTCCCTTTGTCTGACGAGGCCTTGAATTTCTGGTGTGCAGTTGGGGTTGTGTCTCTTTCTGTTGCCTTTAAGGATGTGTCTTTTGTCTGTGTTTTGTATAACTGTATTGAAAGTGTGCACAGCGGTGTTGATGTTTGTAATGGGTGTACTGTTTAGTGTTTCGAAATGTTGTTCTGTTTCAGTTACAAAGGCCTCCCAGAGCCAACTGGGAGGCCTTTGTAACACTCTTATAATTAGTGTATGTGTGTTTGTGGCCAGCTGGGGTGATTCTGGTTTGGTAGTGATGATGACTGGGAAGTGATCTGAACCTAGGGTTTTGACCACTCTCCAGGATGTAGTAAGGGCGAGGTTTGGGGAGCAGAAGGTGATATCTGGGGATGATGGGAGGAAGAGGGCTTGGTGTGGGATATGGGTATGTTGGTCTAGATTGTTCAGTATGAAAAGATGATCTGTCTGGGATTGTAGTACCAGCCCTCTGTCTGTGTCAGGGTTGTTGACATGCCAGGCTGACGACTTGGCGTTGAAATCACCACCCAGGATGATGTTGGGTATGTTAGTGATGTGGTGTATCTGTGGAGAGTAATTGTGTGGTACTGTGGGGGACGATTCGGGGGGAATGTATGTGTTAGCGATTGTTAAGTGTGATTTGTTACCAGTGCGAATTTTAATTGATTGTGTTTCTGTTGTGGTGTCATGTGGGGGGAGAAGTGACTTCGTGTGTGCACTGGTATCTGCAAAGTTGATGGATTTGTGTTCCAGGGTGATGAGTCCACCGCCACCGCCATCGGCCCGGTCTTGTCGAATGGTGGAGAGTTATGAAATGTCGATGTTTTCTGTGCTCTGTGTAGTTTTGTTTCTTGTAAGATGGCAATGTGTATGTTCTGTTGTTTGATGAACTGTGTGAGTTCTTGCTTTTTGGTGTTTATGCCATCTATGTTTAACTGAAGGATGTTTATGTTGTGTGTGCGATGTGTGTTGGCTGCTGCAGCATGGGGGGGAGGTGGTGTGGGTAGAGGGGAAGGAGTAGGAGGAGGTTGTGATGGAGGTAAGGGTTGAGGTGGATTAGGATGGGTTGGAGTGGGAGGAGTTGGGGGACTGGATGGTGTGGGGAGGATTGGTGGGTTTGGCTGTGGAGGTGTGAAGGAAGCAGGAGTAGGATTGGTGGGGGGGTTAGTGGGTGAGGGGAAGGAGCATAAGGAGCAGGTCCAGGTGTTTGTGTAATGTTTTCTGGATGCGAGTGTTGTGCAGGTGTAATGGATCCAGTTTTTGCAGGAATTGCACTGAACTGAACCCTCTGTCTGTCGGCTCGACATGATAGGTTTTCAGCATGTTGGACACATGTATTCGTTGGTGGGTCCTGGATTGCTCTCAATGTCCCCCGCTAGAAGACGTTGTCGAGAAATGACAGCTGGGTAGTCATTTCTCGGTGTAGAAAAAACGGTGTTGTTGTGTGTGTTGTGTTGGGAGGTGTGGTACTTGCCCGAGCGACCGAAGCCACTCCCAGGTACTCGGGCCCCGTGAGAGGCCGGGGGGGTTTGCGGTGGGGGGTAGACCCATGACGAAGAGACCACCGCTCCAGGTCCACACGGACTTGGTGGCTGAGAATGGCCGCAGTAGATGCATGTTTATGCCACCTAATATGACTGCTCTCATCCAACCAATGGACCAAGGAATGATTGTGGCAACGAAGAGGCTGTACCGAAGGAAGTTCCTGGATGAGGTGATGGTTGTTCTCGAGGACGAGGATGAGTGCAGGGAGGGACTGGACACACGAGGCCAGAGGACTTTGGAAAACATTCGCCACTACAACATCAAGTCTGCAGTCTACAACTGGGCCAGTGCATAGAAGGAAGTCCCTGCCAAGACTCTAGAAAATGGCTGGTCCCGTCTGCTTCTCGGAACGGATGTGGAGCACGATTTCCAAAATTTTGATGTGGATGACTTCCATGTACGTATACGTGCACATGGCGACAATGTTGATGTGGATGAAGTGTGTGAGTGGTTGGATGATGACGAGGGTGGTCCTGGGTAACAGACCATGTCTGATATCGAGATCGCATCATCTGTTGCAGGTGTTAGTACCCAGTTTGATGATTCCGACAAGGACGGCGATGATGATGCGGACTCCTCTCAGCATGACACTACTCCAGCCATCCCTACGCTAAGCGTGCCTCAGGAACACGCAGAGTTTGTTCTCGACTACCTGGAACACCTGGACTGCGACAGGGAGATAGGATTCTTGGGACTTGTGGAGGAAGTGAGCGCTTTCAGGCAGCACATCATTAACCCGTCACGTCCCGAGGTTTTCCGCACCTCCGACATCCCCCAATCCCGAGGTATTTTTGAAAAAATTTTTTTTTGGCTAAAACCTTCGTTTTTGGTGAGAAACATTGAAAATTCATAGAGAAATCGCTCACCTGAGGTTTAAAATACTCAATCCAGGTAGGAGTTCCTCCTTACCTGACTGGGTTTTCTAACATGCTGGCACCAAAGAAAACAAGTTCTATGGGAGGGTAACTATTTTATCCACTCATAAACAGTATTTATTTATTTACTTGGTACGAATTTATATGTAGTACAAGAGTATATTGGTTTTCAAACATTAATATAGGCATTATAAGCATTGTTTCACTCACTAACTCATCACTATTCATGACCTTTTTTTCCCACATTACCTGATCATCATTTCTGACTGTTTCTTCCTCTAATGCTATGTAAACACTGTCCTCCACATTGTCATCAATTGGGGAATCACTCTGGCCCTGAATATCTTTACTGGCCAGGTCACTGGTAACAGGTGAATTGCCGAGACAATGGCATGAGGAGGGGAGGGGGGAGGTTATGCGGTGTAAGGCATTGTCCCTGCTTGGCATCTTGTAGAGGAATAGAGGAAAGTGTCCCGTGTATACGTATGAAAAATCACGCGCGAAAATTGAAAATTGTGCAAATTAGGGACCTTGCAATTGCACGACGTACCGGTACGTCGCCGGGACTGGCAAATGCAAATCGTTGCAACGTACCCATACGTCGACGGAACAGGGCGGGTTAATTGTCAAAATTGTCGTTCCTTGTGTTAATCAACCATTGACAGCTTTTTCAGACCCGTGACCCTTGCTGTGCCCAGCCCTGGCTCCACACCATTGCCTCCCCAAGACAGGCCCTCATCCTCCGAGCCACAGCCCAGCACATCAGGCAGGGTGGAGTCGCCACTGGACGTGAGTTTGCACCTCTCTTCAGAGTTGTCTGCAGTGGGTAGTCCATCACCACGTCCCAGCGATGCACCCCTAGGCCACCTGCATCAGCTACTCTCAGACTCTGACAGTGAATAAACAGCAAGAACTCGTCACTAGACCACATGGGAATTTACAGTGTTGTGCAGTGAAAAAAACAGTGCGCAGTTTAAGAAATTAGAATTCTGGGTGCAAAGACTTAAGTGCAGAGTGCAACACTGATTTTATTGATGTACAATGGAGTGCAAATTAGACTACAGTGCGTGGTGTCATGAAAATGGAATTATGAGTGTAAATGACTAAGTTCAGTGCCAGACTTCATGTACAGTGTACTGCAGGTGCTTCAGGTACTCCTTTTTACCATCAGAGTCTGAGAGGAGGCGAGTTATTCACTAAGATGGCCAGGGACTTGTTGTAAGTACCAAAGTTTCATATTGTACTATATTTTCCATACTTATCTCTAAAACCTTATTTCACTCTTTTATGTCCCTTATTGGTGTGAATAGGGTCTTAGGTGCTATGCATGTGCAGTAGGGAGGTGTTTTTCTGAGTTAGGCTAGGTTAGGGTCCATAAGTAACCAGTCCAGGAGCCAGGGACTTGTTGTAAGTACCCAGAATGTTTAATATTGTATATACTCACATCTAAAACCTTATTCTCTGGTTCTTTTGCATCTATTTCAGTCTTTTAGGTCCCTTATTGGTGTGAATTGGGTCTTAAATAGGTGCTATGCATGTCCAGTAGGGTTGTATAGGTGTTTTTCTTAGTCAGGCTAGGTTAGAGTCCATAAGTACAAGTCCAGGAAGCTAGGGCCCACTTTCCGGACATGCCTTTGGCTCTATTACATTGGATAGTGGAGGGATTACCATATATTTATACATACTGTTCCTGAAAACCCCATCGTATAGCAAGCCCATTATAACATGGAGTCAATGGGGATACGTTTCCAGACCTGCCTAAACTCTCACATACACACACCTTAGCACTCACATACATGAAATATCCTTATGTTTAAACATTTAAATTAACACATTAATAGTGAATAAAGAGAAAAAAAAGACATGAAAACTACAGTATACAGTAGTTCTTACCTTTACTGAAGCAGGCAGGGTTGTTGATGTGGTTCCTAGACAATTCGCCATGAAGTCGACAATTCGCCATCATAATATGGACGATTCCGTCAGGACAATTCCCTGTCATTCTATAAATATACTTATTATTAAGCAACGCTGGGTCTGGTTAGTACTTGGATGGGTGACTGCCTGGGAACACCAGATGCTGTTGGCATCCCTAAGTGTCAAGTGGGGTTGGTGGAGGATTAGTGCCCCTCCCTGTACAACAATTAACTCTAAGCTCTTGGGCACCCCGTTTGGGATACATGGCGTCTGGCAATGAATGAATGAATAAACTGATTAAATGATATTTTAATAACTAATTTTCAGGGGGATCTATGAAAGTCTATTTTCACTCAACAGCGTAGGCTTTGGATATCATTTGTGAGTTGCACTTTTAGACAATATTTAACTTGTTTCTACCTTGCTGTAGTTGACTTTGAATTATATTCTAGCATCACCCATAGCTGTCTTCATTAATTTCCATTGGTACTACAACATCCTGGGTATATTTTAAAATGACTTTGAAGAGGTGCAAGTACAGTATTAAAAAACTAGTGTACTTCCTAAATAAACTGATATGAAAATAAACGACAGGGAATCATCCTGATGATGAAAAGTCCCGTTGGCGAATTGTCTTGTTATTGTTGTGATGGCAAATTGACTTGATGGCGAATTGTCCCGAAACGTTCATATAGACGTAATATGAAGATGATTCGTATAATTCCAAAGTATGTCGATCGTTCACTTAAGGCCATTAGGCATTTATATAAATGCCAATGTCTTGTATGTAGCCTTATGTTAAGATGAAGAAACGATCGTAAATCAGCTGATTCACGTTTCAATATATTTTTATTTTTTCATTTAATACCCATGATTTGATGTCATATTTTACATTTACTATATAAACAATCAACCATCACTCTTATAACTTACATAATTCAAAAACTAGTATACTGTACTTGCTAAATAAACTGATACGTAAATAAATGACGGGGAATCGTCCTGACAGCGAATTGACTTGATGGCGAATTGTTCCGACTCGGCCTCACAGTCACAGCCCTCATTCATCATTGTCAGAACTGGCTGGCTGGGCAGGGCTAGCTAATGAGGCTGGACCAGTGAACAAGTGTGTGTGGTCCAGTGCTGACAGTGTGAGAACGTTTGTGTTGCGTTCACACATTCGCTGTTCACTGAGCCGCGGATGATCCATCATTGTAGCAAATTGTTCCCATCGTATGGTGGGCCAAGGGTACTAAAATTTTGACACTGTATAAGCAAAATATTGTATGAAGAGGCATCGTATAATAAGGGATTACTGTATATATATATACATATATATACAGTAACCCCTCGTTATACGATGGCGTTCCGTTCCTGAAAACCCCATCGTATTGCGATCCATCATATAGCGAGTGCATTATAACATGGAGTCAATGGGGATATGTTCCCAGACCTGCCTAAACTCCCACATACACAAACCTTAGCACTCACATACATGAAATATCCTTATGTTTATACATTTAAAGTAACACATTAATAAAGAATAAAGAGGAAAAAATATGAAAACTACAGTATACAGTTGTTCTTACCTTTACTGAAGCAAGTAGGGTTGTTGGTGTGGTTCCGTGTGAATTCGTCATGGTCAATTTGCCATCAGAATATGGACGATTCCCCTTCAGGGCAATTCCCCATCATTCTATAAATATACTTATTACTGATTAAGTGATACTTTAATAACTAATTTTCAGGGGGATCTATCATACTCTATGTTCATTCAATAGCGTAGGCTTTGAATATCATTTATAAACTGCACTTTTAGACAATAATTAACTTGTTTCTACCTCACTGTAGTTGACTTTGAATTATATTTTAGTGTCACCCATAGCTGTCTTCATTAATTTCCATTGGTACTAAAACATCCTGGGTATAATTTAAAATGACTTTGAAGAGGTGCAAGTATTGAATAGCTAATGTACTTGCTAAATAAACCGATATTTAAATAAATGACGAGGAATTGTCCTGTCGGAGAAAAGTCCTGATGGCAAATTGTCTTGTTATTGTTGTGATGGCAAACTAACTTGACGGCGAATTGTCCCGAAACCTTTAAATAGACATAATATGAAGATTATTCGTATAATTCCAAAGTATGTAGATTGTTCACTTAAGGTCATTAAACATATAAATGCCAATGTCTCGTTTGTAGCTTTATGTTAAACGATGAAGGAAAGATCATAAATTCCCTGATTCGCATTTCAATATACTGTATTTATGTTCTTCTCAGTTAATACTCATTATTTGATGCCATATTTCACATTTATTATAAAAACAATAAACCACCATCACATTCATAACTCATAATTCAAAAACTAGAATACTGACAAAATAAACTGATACGTATATAAATGACGGGGAATCGTCCTGATGGCGAATTGTCCCGACTGCTAGGCTAAGGGACAGTAAGGGCCTCACAGCCCTCACTCATCACTGTCAGAATTGGCTGGCTGGGCAGGGCTGGCTGATGAGGCTGGACCAGTGGACAAGTGTGTGTTGTCCAGCGCCAACCGTGTGGGGACGTTTGCGTTGCATTCGTTGTTCACTGAGCCACGGACGATCCATCGTTGTAGTGAATCATTCCCATTATATAGCGAGCATGGGGTACTAAAATGTCGACATCGTATAAATATCGTATAATAAGGCATTGTATAACGAGGGATTACTGTGTGTGTATATACATATATATATATTTAAATATATACAGTAATCCCCGTATTATGCGGACGCCCACTTTCCGGACACCCCACTTACCGGTCATTGTGGGCCTGGACCTTCGAAACCCAAAACTGGCCAAAAAAAAGAAAAAAATCCCCCCAAATCCAAATTTTTTTCCATCTGTAATTTGAAATTGCCGCACGGCGCCAAACAGCTGCTTACACCGCGGTCCCTTCACCCTTTCCTTCCTCCCCCCTCCCCTCTCCCCTGTCAGGGTTGCCATTTGGTATTTTTCATTACCAAATGTGGGCCAATTTGGTAATGAAAAATTCGTTTGGTAATGAATCAGAATAATGCATTACCAATCGGATTTTTCACATGTATAAGGATACACAGGATGGAGATGGTGGATTGTTTGCTCTCTCTGGTTAATCTGCTACCCTACATAGCATGAAAATAATCAACATGCTGTTAATTATAAGGAGAGTGATTACATGTATTTCCACTTGCATATATACAGTACCCTCGCGTCCAATACGCGTTAGTCCAGCACGATTCAGGTCCAGCACAGAGAGCAAATAATTAGTATTAATACGATTTAATTACTGCAACACGAGTGTGTTAGCATAAAACGCACAGAGCTCTGAGAAGTGGGTGAAATCCGCGGAGTTCAACTCCAGCACGATCACCCCCGGTCCAACACAGTCATACTGGACATTCCCATGATGATGATAGCCAATGAAAACTTCTGATGAAGTAGCCTTCCCCGCCCGCTATCGTGACGTGATCGTGATGCCGCCCAATTAAAAACGCTTCTGGTGTCACGTGATGTTTTGTTTAAATTTCTCCCGCCACAGTGCCACTCAGTCGCATAATTGCATTGGAAGGTGCTTTTTTTCTTGCTGCATTTTCTACCCTTGTTACTGATTTTACCCTGCTCACGATGCCTAGGGAGCCTTCTGAGAACCCCAAGAAGCGTTGGCACCTCCCTCAGGCCACCAAGCTAGAAAGCATCGAGAGGAAGAAGAAAGGGGAGAGGAAAGTTGACATTGCCAAGGCCTACGACATGAATGAAGCCAACGTGAGGACCATAAAAAACCAAGACAAGATCCTGGCGGCCGAAGGCTATCACACGGCACTTCATACCAGGTTTGCCGAGGATACGATGGTAAATGGGAACAGTAACGTGGTAAAATTGCCTACGATACCACGGGCATTTGGAATTCATCTGGATGGATTCCTGCCGATGATACGACGGGCAAAACAGTGTGACCAAAACCCAGGCGACCCGACAGAGAATGTATCGTACTACAGCATTGAACATTTAGCCTGACACTGAATACATATTAATATTTTAGAATAAATATCAATCGTTTTCAAACCCTTCTCATCGGTGTGTGTACCAGTTTATAAACAAAGTTGCTTCTCCTTATTCTCTACCGAGTCAGCGACAGCGATCACTTTCCACAGTCACGAGACGGGGCTCTGGCAACAGTGTGAAAAGCATGCCGTTTGCCGAGGATTACAGAGTGCTAGGACAGGAAGAGGCAGGACCTTCCATGGCTGTGGACGAAGATAGTGATTCTGAGTGTGATTTCGAAGGATTTATGAGGGAGGTTGAGGAGGAGCAACAGCCATTACCTGCTAGTGATGCCAGCAGCCATCCTCCGGGGACCCAGTAGGACTACCTACAGCCTTGGATACCACCTTCCATTCCCAGCAAGCCCACCAACACTATCCTAAAAGGTTAGTTATCATTCATAGCACAGTACCATTTATTATAATTACAATAGTACCAATATATGTATAGGTATATGGTAGGTATTTAGGATGACTTTTCCTAGGGTGGCTGACATTTTTCCCCATAAGCTCTGTTGTTAGTCCAACACGTTTTTGGTCCAACACGTGACCCATGCATGACAATACAGTATTACCGTGTTGGATGCGAGGGTACTGTAATTGGTGAAGAATAAATGCTAGCTTTCCGAATTTGGTAATGAAGTTAAATTTGGTAATGAAAATTGAGGAGTTTGGTAATGTGGCCATTGCAATCTGGCAAATCTGTTTCCCTGTCACCAACACTTCCAACAGTTACTGCCTAACTTCAATCACGAGCAGATGCTTTTCGTAGTGGATGTCACACGTGCTCGTTTTTTGTGAATAAACAGTGAATAAACTGCAATACCTCGCCACTAAACCACATGGGAATTTACAGTGTTGTGCAGTGTTAAGAAATTAGAATTTAGCGTGCAAAAGATTAACTGTGGAGTGCAAATTGGCGGTTGAAACTGGCGTGGTGCAGTTAAGAACAATGTGCAGTGTTAAACGATTATAACTTACAGTATAAAGAATTACTGTAAGTGCAGCACAACACTGGATTACTGTACGTGCTTCAAGAACATTTTCACCACTGCCAAAGCCTTAGAAAAGGCGGCCACAGACTTACTGTAAGTACCCTGGCTGAGGTACAGTCACTTCTAATTCCTCATTCTTTGGTTCCTTTTCATTTATTTCATGTTTTATATACATTCTTGGTGCTAAAAGGGTCTTAAATAGGTTTAAATAGGTGCTATGCATGTCCAGTAGGGAGCTGTATAGGTGTTTTTCTGAGTCAGGCTAGGTTAGGGTCCATATGTACAAGTCCAAGAGGCTGGGACACACTTTCCGGACGGGACCACTTTCCGGACATGCCTTTGGCTCTATTACATCGGATAGTGGAGGGATTACTGTATATATATATATATATATATATATATATACAGTATATATATATAGATGGATATTGATATATATATATATATATATAGATATTGATATATATATATATATATATATATATATATATATATATATATATATATATATATACACGCATACCTCAATATCCAGCAGTGTCGTGTATCAGTGGGAGTGTTCAGTCAGCGAGTATGTTAGTTATTGCAGCAACTTTCCCCATAAGATACTGAAGAAGAGCCGGAGATGCATTCCAGACACAAACCCAAACTCTCATATACCTTACTCAACCAACAGAAACTGATGCAGAAACACCACAGGTAATGTTATTTTCCTCAATAACCCCTAAAGTACTAATAGGATCAATTGATCTTTTTCCAGAGTTTCGCTAGATGCCGAATGTGATTGAGAGAGGAGCCTTTGTAAAAAAAAAAAATTGCAGACACTAGGCTTCGGCCCGACTGTGACGTATATCGATGCAAACCAATGAGAACTAAGTCCTGAGTAGAGAGGGGGGAGGTTCTGGGCCTCTACCCATGGTGGGGGGGGGGTGATTCCCCCACTGCCCTCTCGCCATCTTCCTCTACCCCAATACCTTTGTTCTCTCTCCCCCTCCCTCGCCTCTGACTGGCTCCTGCTCCCTCCCTCCCCCTTCCCCACCATCCTCTATCATGCCACCATGATTCCCCCCCTTTCCCCCCCTCCTTGTCTGCCTGGTGAGGGGAAGGAGTGAGGTGAGAGGGTGCTGGAGTGTGTGAGTACCAGCAAGAAAGATTTTGCATGTTTTTATTTATTTTTTGACAGCTACACAGCTATGAGGGAAGGGGATGGGGGGAGGGAAGGTGGGAAGGGGAGATGTGTTGGGGGGAAGGGTGTTGGGAGTGAGTGAGGAACACTGACATAATTATTGTGCATGCTATTGGTTGAAAAAAAAAAAAAAAACTGGAAAATTCTGAAGGGTGGGGTTGGGGGGTAGGGGATAGGGGAAGAAGAGAAGAGGGGTGATGGGATTGGGTGAGGAAGGTCATGGGAGAGGAGGAATGAAGGAGAAATGGGGTGGGGAAGCATAGAAAACTGGAGTTGCCCCACCTGGAAGGGTAATGTTTTTCCACTTTGACAGGCTATAGCTCATGAACCAGTTGGTCTAAAATGCTCTGGTTTGCCGCACAAGGTGTGTGAATTCAAGCTCTAAATCTTGGGTATAAAACTTTTTATTTCTGTAGGAGTCGAAAAATCGGCTCCATTATACTGTACAGGTTTTCACAGAAGTTCAGTCGATCGAATTGCGTATCCTAGGAGTTAACAATACTACTGCTAAAAAATGGCACATCAAACATCACATGCAGAAGGGTAGGGTGGTGGGATGTCAGTGTTCAACACCACTTCAGGGCAAATAAACAGGCAGGATGCTGGCACTGCACCAAGCTGGGGTGGGGGAGTGCAGGGGGAAGAGGAGGGAGCCAAGCTGGGATGGGGGAGGCAGACAAGAGGGCATAAGAGAGGGTGGGGGGATGGAGAGGGAGACAACCAGGGGTGGGGGAAGGCAGGGGGACAGGGAAAGAGACATGCCTGGCAGTGCTAAGTGTGGTGGGGGATGGAAGAGGGATGGGGAGGGGGGAGAAGAGAGGAGACAGAGGGAGGACGGGAGGACAGGGACAGCACTGCTTCAAACCTAGGGAGAGGCGCGGTGTTGGTCTGGAGAGGCGGAGTGTCAAACTGGAGAGGCGGGGTGTCGGACTGGAGAGGTGGGATGTCAGACGAGCAAGGCGACAGACATTCAAAATATTCAGATTGTGGGAATCCTCCCATATTTCTTGTGTTTGGTCTAGCGAAGTGCCGGTTATTGATGAGCCGGATAATGGGGTATGGGTGTGTGTGTGTCTAAGTATATATATATATACAGGTCTCCCTCATTTTACGATTGGTATGCATTCCTAGAAAGGCAATTGTAAACCGAAATATTGTAAAACGAAATTAAGGTTTAATGGGAAAAATAGGGATGCGTTCCTGGACTTGTGTATAAGGAACCCAAGACCCATACAAGTGATCTAATATGCAATAATAATGATGATGTTTTATGTATTGTAGTGCATCTGAATCACATATGTATGTACATTTGCAAACATAAAGACATGAAATAGCAAAAACAACATGAAATACAGCTGTACTTTACTGTACTGTTATGTACCCTCCTACTGTACTGTAGCTCCATCCACCCTTAGTCGGTCCCCCCCGAGGCTGGAGGACGTAATGCCTTAATGTCTCCTCCGAGGCTAGGAGACATCCTAGGCCAAAGCCCATCACTCGTCAACACAAGAGATGGAGAGGGAGGAAGCAGGGGTGGATGACTCAGGAGACTGAGAGGTGGTGGAGGTTTGGGTGGCAGGGCTGGATGATTCAGTGGTAGGAAAGGCAGATGGACTAGCAATGGGTTTGAAGAAGCTGAAAATTGTTGTTTGCTTTGCCAGCCTCCTCCTGGCCTCATACATCTCCTTGTAAACTTTTAGGGCTTGATCCACACCATGTGTAGCTGTTGCATTCCGGGCTGGGTTGCTGTCACGTTCCCTGAGAAGTTCCTTGCCCCTCTCTATGCTCTCAAACGCCTCTTGAAGTGTTTTTACATCAAGGACCTGTTGTGGATCCTTGTCCTCATCCTCATCGTCCTGTTCAGCAAAGGCCCTCTCCTGCTGCAGCTGCATGAGGTCCTCGTTTGACAGAGGTTCATCATGCAAGTCCAACAACTGCTGGATGTTGTCCTCATCCACCTCCTTGAACCCCACAAGGTGTGAAATCCTCATGATATCCTTCCATACTGTCTGCACATCAGGGAAGCCAGTGAAGTCTGCCACACATTCCTCCCAGATCTTTCTCCAACTCCCATTCATGGCCTTCTGTGTCACCTCCTTCCATGCTGCATCTTTGTTGTCAGTGGCCTTCTTGATGTTGTATTTTGCCCAGAATTCTTTTATGCTTGGCTTGTCTGGGGTGTCGGTGGCAGCGAGAAGTTGCAAAATGGTGTGACGTTGGTAGTAGGCATTTAATGCAGAGATTATGCCTTGGTCCATTGGCTGAATTAATGCAGTAGTGTTGGGTGGCAGGAACATCACCTCTATATTATCTGTCCAGTCTTGCATGACAGATGGATGGCTAGGTGTGTTGTCTAACAGCAGCAGAAAACGGTTGTCAAGATTATTTTCTGATGCATACTGACGAAGCCTGGGAGATAAATAATCAACAACATAACTTTGGTTGAGTGCTGAGGTCATCCATCCCTTTCTGTTCGACTTCCAAATCACAGGCAAGTAAGCTTTGATTAGTCCTTTAAGTGCCCTGGATTTTCAGAGTGATAGATGAGCATAGGCTTCAGCTTAAGGTCGCCAGCTGCACTGCCACCCAGCAGTAGTGTCAACCTATCTTTTGATGCCTTGAACCCTGGTGCTGTTTTTTCTTCCTGGGAAATAAATGTCCTAGAGGACATTTTTTTTCCAGTATAGGCCAGTCTCGTCAAAATTTATAACTTGTTTAGAGGAATATCCACCTTCCTCTATCCGCTTCAAAAGGGCTGGTTTGAAAGTGTCGGCGGCAGGCTTGTCGGAACTAGCAGCCTCACCAGTCATATTAATGTTGTGTTAGCATGTCCTATTCTTGAAACATTCAAACCAGCCTTTACTTGCGGGGAATGATGTTCCCTCCTTAACCTCGTAGCCCTTCTTGCACAGGTCATCCCAAATAGACATAGCCTTGGTAGTCACAAGGGAGGTGGATAGGGGCATGCGGCGTCGAGTTTGGTCATCTATCCAAAGCTTAAGCAGCTGCTCCATATCCTCACAGATGGGTTCCCGTTGGCGAGTCAGCATCTTGGCCATGAGAATCGTGCTTGTCTCCCCAGCTTTCTTAATGTTGACAGCATTCTTTATAACAGTCGATACAGTTACCTGTGCAAGGGTCATGGAACGAGCGATGGAGTTTGCCCCCTCACCTGCTTCATGCCGCTTCACAATATTAGGTTTAGACTCCAGGGTTAAGGAAGTTCTTGCTTTCTTTGGCTTCATATCACCAGCACCAGATGTTGCAGGGCATTTACAAGACATCATGGTGGTGGCACTAGGGGTGCAAAATATGAAGAACAGAAAAAGTAGTAATATCCTGGGGACTGATGCAACTGTGTGGGCGGGGCGGGTATGCCATGCAACTCTTAGCTGATCTGCCTGTGAGCGCGGGATTTCCACATACCCGATCGTAAATGCGAGGGAGCTCAATCGTAAAATGAGCACTTGGTACTATAGAAGAAGGATCGTAAATGAAAAATATCGTAAAACGATACAGCGTAAAACGAGGGAGACCTGTATATACTGTATATATATATATATATATATATATATATATATATAATCTATATATATATATATATATATATATATATATATATATATATATATATACACACACACTAAACCCTGAGTAAGTTGAACTTTTACAAGACGGAATCTTCGGTAGGCTGTACTCAGGCCGAGACCATGCAGGTAAGTAGACCGAGATGTGGAGGTAGAAGGACAAAGGCGGCACCAGGTGGACATGTGGCCACCAGTCTGTTGCTTGTCTGATTTCACTGGCCTTAAAGTCTCAGATTATCTTCAAGTTATGCAAAAAGTCAGTGACAAGAATATTATCGAAGATGATGTCATCCAGTGGCTTGAAATGGATGCAGATGATCCTGAGTATCATCACCAAACATAAGAAGAAATTGCTGAGTCCATGGCTGGGAAGAAAAATGAAGATGAAGACGACAAGGAAGAGAACAGTGATGTTGGATGCAAGAATCCATACAAATTATCCCAAGTTCGTGAAGCAATGGATGTTGTCATATCTTGGCTGAATTATGTTGATGATGCAGAAGCCCAAAATTTTATACACACGTAAGGGAGTTGCGAGGCTTGGTTATTCATCGCCAGTATTCACAGCAGTAGCAGGTGAAGATTCATGACTTCTTTAAGCCTATGCCAAGGCATTGGCCTATCCCTCCTCCTGATTCCAGCAGTGATTCTGCTTCTCCAGCTCTTCAGATAGCCAGCACTTCAAGTAGTGTTGGCACAGACACCGAATAGTGTATGTGTGTGTGTTTTTGAAAACTGTTATTTGACTAAATGAAAAAAAAAAAAAATGTGTGTGTGTGTGACTTAGTGTAAGCGATGAAGAATATTAAGTTGGGAAAGGCCCCAGGAATTGATGAAGTGTGTGGTGAAATGCTTAGGTATGGGGGTGAGATTGTTGTGGAGTGGATATGGAAGTTGTGTAGATTGGCTTGGGAAGAGGGAAGGGTTCCAGAGGACTGGAAATCAGGTATAATTGTTCCTTTATACAAAGGAAAAGGAGAGAGAGAAGTATGTGGTAACCATAGGGGTATTTGCCTACTTAGTGTGACTGGTAAAATATATGGTAGAATACTCATTGATAGGGTTAGGCATAAGACAGAGGAGCTAGATGGAGAAGAACAAGGGAGATTTAGGAAGACAAAAGGGTGTGTAGATCAGATATTTGTTCTAAGATGTTTAGTGGAGAAGTATCTGGAGAAGGGAAGGAAAGTGTATGTTGCCTTCATGGACTTGGAGAAAGCTTATGACAGAATAGATAGGCAAGGTATGTGGAAGGTATTAAGAATATATGGAGTGGAGGGGAAATTGTTGAGTGCTGTGAAGAGTATGTACGAGGGAGCTAGAGTTACGGTGCAAGTGGATGGTGAACTGAGTGAGTTCTTTGATCTCAATGTGGGACTGAAACAGGGTTGTGTGATGTCTCCATGGCTGTTTAATATATACATGGATGGAGTTGTAAAGGAGGTGCAGGATATGGGGGTGGCTCTAATGAATGAGGGTGAGATTTGGAAGCTTCCGGTGTTGCTGTTTGCTGATGATACAGTACTGTTGAGTGAAGATGAATGGGAGTTGCAAGGTTTGGTGAATGAATTTGGGACAGTGTGCAGGAGGAGGAATCTGAAAGTTAATGTAAACAAAAGTAAAGTTATGGTGTTTGAGAGGAATGAAGTCACAGAGTGTGCAGTGAGGTTGGATGGTGAGGATATTGAGAATGTGAGTGCATTCAAGTACTTGGGTAGTGTGATGAGTAAGGATGGAACTTTGGGGGATGAAGTGCGTGAAAGGGTACAGCAGGGAAGGAAGGTTGTTGGTACACTGAAAGCAGTGATGAGAAATAGGGAGGTGAGTATGGAAGTTAAGAAGTCACTGCATGATAGTATTGTGATCCCTACCCTGACGTATGGAAGCGAGGCATGGACCTTGCAAGAGGGGAACTAGTCAAGAGTGAGAGCAGTGGAAATGAGTTACTTGAGAGGAGCATGTGGAGTGACGTGGAGGGACAGGTTGACGAATGAAGAAGTGAAGGAACGCTGTGGGGTGGATGTGGATGTGGTTGAGAAGATTAGGAGAAATACACTGAGGTGGTTTGGATGTGTGAAGAGAATGGAGAATGAAAGACTGACTAAGAGGGTGTATGTAGGTGAGGTGGAGGGAGGGAGAGGGAGAGGCAGACCGAGGATGAGGTGGAGGGATGGAGTTGAGAGGTATATGAGGGAGGGGGGCGGTGAGTTGGGGGGAGGGTAGTCAAATGGTGGGTGACAGAGCAACTTGGAGGCGTTTTGTCTGCGGCCACCCTTTGCGGGATTAGGGCGTCGGGCTATAGATAGATAGATAGATAGATAGTGACTTAGTGTTATGTGATCATGATTAAAGTTCAGTATTACTACTACTGCAAGTGTTACACTGCAGTCTATTATAGTGATACATTCAAGTTTAATTCTTAATGTTCAGTGAAATAAATACTCGGTACTGTTTAGAAAGTTACGTCAAATTGTGAACTGCACCACCTCCACCACCTCCGATTCCAACACAAGCTGCCGATGGGTCTGTACTACCTCTAACGAAAGGTAAATTAGGGCACTGAATTTTTTTTTTTTGTCTTTCTTTATTCATTTATACACTGTATATGCTCCTTTACTTTAGTGTTGAAAAGGCAAGTAATAAGTATTGTCTTTGCAAAAGGGGGTGAAAATCCATCTCCAACATAGCTGCTGACAGGTCTATACTGCCTCTATGAATGATTTTCTACCAATTAAAGGTATATTAACCCCTAAAGTACTAATCTCATCAATCGGGCTTTTTGCACAATTTCTTAAAAGGACGAGCAACACCGATCATGCAACATCCACAAAAAACTGGCGGCAGCTGGCTCCACCCCAACTGTGATGCAGATGGCTTCTAACCACTCAGAACTAAAGGCTGGACACATTGGCGGGGGGACCCAAGCCCGTACCCAGGCGGTGGGGAGTGTACCCCCCACCTCACTATCGCCACGTCCCTCTACCCCACAACCTCATTGCTACCCTACCTCCCACCGCTCTTACCACCACCACCACCACCACTCCCACACCCTCCTCATGCATCCCCCCCCTTCCCATGTGGATCCCCCCATAATGGGGGAGGGTATTTCCCCCCTACTCTCCCTCCATGTCCCTGTACTCCACTGGGGCCCTTCCTTTGTGTCTTATGGTGGTCTCCTCCCATCCCTCCATCCCCATACTTCCCCTCCTGGCCTTACCACCTCCCACCACCACCCCCAACCCCCCACCCCAACCTCCTACCCTCACCCCCACCCACTAGAATGCAGTATCTTTACCTCCCCAGCCTCCAATATTGCGTATTTTTTACGCTTTATGGCGTGTGTTCTTGAATTATTACCTGTAATTTATTCATGTCTTTGCATACAGATATGCACACCACAATTATTTTAGCTGTCTTTACTTGAAACCCACTCGAAAAAGAAATTTTATTTTATGCCGATGCATGCAAACATGTTGGAGCCTTCAAAAACGAAAAGAAATGAAACGAAAACTAGCTAGATTTGACAGCTCGGAAGGGAGGGGAGATTAGGCGAGGGGAGGGAAGGGAAGGGAGGAAAAAGGAGGGGAGGGAAGGGAAGGGGAGAGAGGGGACTGAAGGTATGGGGAGGAGAGATGAGAGGAGGATAATTTTTGCTATTTATCATATTTTTATTAGGGGGTTCATGACCATTTTCCTTAGCTAGATTTGACAGCTCGGTTGGGAGGGGAGGGGGGAGGGTAAATTAGGTGAGGGGAGGGGGGAGGGTAAATTAGGTGAGGGGAGGGGAGGAAAGAGGAGGGGAGGGAAGGGAAGGGGAGGGAGGGGATTGGAGGTATGAGGAGTGGAGAGGAGGGGAGGATAATTTTTACTATTTATCATATTAATTGGGAGGGTTTGTCACCATTTTATTTTTTTCTAAGCAAATTACAATGGTTTATAACATCAATACACACCAAAAAGAATGACTTTGGTGATTTTTGTATGGATTTTTGGGAAGAAAACAGGTGCGAGCGGAGTACAGTAATCCCTCCACTATCTGACGTAATACAGCCAAAGGCATGTCTGGAAAGTGGTCCTGTCCGGATAGTGGGCACCAGCCTCCTGGACTTGTACTTATGGACCCTAACTCAGAAAAACACCTATACAGGTAAGCCCTTAATTCACGCGAGGGTTAGGTTCCCAGACCCTTCGCGTATGTGGTAAATTCGCATATATGTTCTGCCCTTTTCAAGAATACTCCCCCAGTATCCCTGCTTGTTGTAAAAGGCGACTAAAAGGGTTGGCGGAGGGTTAGTGCCCCTCCCCAGAAAACAACTAACTAAAAAAACAAACAACAAGCCTCGGACAAGGACTGACCAAACGATGACACCCAGGACCGGACAAAGGACTTGATAATGGCTACGTGGAATGTTAGAGGAGCGAATGATGAGGTGAAAGAGAGAGAGATTGTCCAGGTGCTTGAGGGTGCGAAAGTGGATGTATGTGGAATAACTGAAACAAAATGGAGAGGAGAAAGTGTGAGAGAATGGGAGTATGGATGGGGTATATGTGCAGGAGTAGGTGAGAATGGGAGGACAAAGGAAGGAGTATGTATAGTTGTGAGTAAAAGATGGAAGAGAAGCATAAGACAGTATGGATCAGTTGGGTCAAGGATTGTGTGGGTAAAGTTGAAAGTTGGAATACAAATGTGGGCGATTGTGTGTGTGTATGCGCCAACGCAAGATCGTGCTAGAAGAGTGAGAGAAGAGTTCTGGACAAATGTGGAAGTGTGCATGGAAAAGTTTGGAAGGAATGAGAGAGTGTTTTTGATTGGTGATATGAATGGTAAAGTTGGGAATGTGAAGGTGGATGGAATAGTTGGTGAGTGGGGTGTGCCTGCTGAGACAGATGAGAATGGGAGTGCGTTAGTGGACATTTGTGCTGGGAGGGGGTTGGTGATACCCAATACCCTCTTCAGGCATAAAATGATCCACAGGTATACATGGCAAGTGATGAGAAGGGTGGGTGGTGAACTGAATGAAAGGAAGGCAATGATTGATTATGTGTGTGTGGATGAAAGGATGTGAAGATGTGTAATGGATGCAAGAGTTTATAGAGGCTGGGGGAGTAGACTTTCTGACCACTACTTGGTGGTGGCCAGAATCAAGGTCCAATTAGAATGGAGAAATAGAAGAAGGGAAAGACGAGAGGAAGGAGTAGTTGCAAGAAGAGTGGAAAGGTTGCAAGAGGATGAGAAAAAGGCAGAGTATAAGAGAGAAGTGGAGGAATGATTGGGCAATTATGAATTGCAGCAGATGGGAGACGTGGAAGGTGTGTGTAGGATATTTACAGAAGAAATATGTGCAGGATGTGATGTGGTGTGTGGAAGGAAGAGAAGACGGAGGGGGGTGCAAGGAACAGCGTGGTGGACTGAAGAGGTGAAACAGGCTGTGGCACAAAAGAAGAAAGCATACAATGAATGGATGAGAAATAGGGGCGTGGAAGAAGTTGAGAGGCGGAAGAAAGAGTTATATGTAGAAAGAAAGAGAAAGGTGAAAAGATTAGTAAGAGAGAGTAAGAAGAGAGTGGATGAGGAATTTGGAGGGAATTTGAGTGTAAAGTGGAGGGACTGTAAGAAAATGTTCTGGAAAGAGGTGAAAAGAGTAAGGCAGGGTGGAAGTGAAGTTAGCAGGGGAGTGAAAGATAAAAATGGTAGATTACTACTGGAGAAGGGAGAAAAAGTGAGTAGATGGAGAGAACACTTTAAGGAATTGTTGAACGTAGAGGATGGAAGTAATGCGAGTACAAGTGGTTGGGGAATGGCTGGGAGAAGGAGGGAGGTGAGAAGACAGGAAGAAATCAGTAGGATAGAAGTTGTGGAAGCAATGAAGAAAGTTAAATCGGGGAAAGCCCCAGGAATTGATGGAGTGTGTGGTGAAATGCTGAAGCATGGGGGAGAGACAGTAGTAGAATGGATGTGAAAGATGTGCAGATTGGCCTGGGAGGAAGGTAGAGTCCCGGAAGATTGGAAGTCAGGTATAATTATTCCCTTGTACAAAGGAAAAGGGGAAAAAGAAGTGTGTGGTAATCATAGGGGCATTTGTCTTCTTAGTATAATAGGAAAAGTGTATGGTAGGATACTTATTGACAGAGTTAGAGAAAGAACAGAGAAATTAGTTGGAGAAGAACAGGGAGGCTTTAGGAAGGGAAGAGGTTGTGTAGATCAGATATTCATTCTTAGATCTTTAGTGGAAAAGTTTCTAGAGAAGGGAAAGAAGTTGTATGCGGCTTTCATGGATTTGGAGAAAGCATATGACAGGGTCAAGAAACAAGGATTGTGGAAAGTGTTAAGAATATATGGAGTAGATGGGAAGTTGTTGAATGCTGTGAAGAGTATGTACAATGGTGTGAAGGCTGCAGTGCGTGTGGATGGTGAACTAAGTGAATTTTTCTCTTCAAAAGTTGGTTTGAAACAGGGATGTGTCATGTCTCCATGGTTGTTCAATCTGTAAATGGATGGGGTAATAAAAGAGGTATAAGGTAGGGTAGTGGATGTTGGAGTGGCCCTGGTGAGAAAGGATAGTGTTTGGAAACTCCCTGTACTGTTGTTTGCAGATTATCCTGTGTTGTTGAGTGAAGATGAAGGGGAGCTGCAAGGCTTGGTGGATGAGTTTGGGAGAGTGTGTAAGAAACGGAATCTAAAGGTGAATGTAGAGAAGAGTAAAGTGATGGTCTTTGAGAGAGGTGAAGTCAGTGAATGTATAGCGAGGTTGGATGGTGAGGAATTGGAAAATGTGAGTATGTTTAAGTACTTGGGTAGTGTGATGAGTAAGGATGGAGGTTTGGAGGGTGAAGTGCTTGAAAGGGTACAGCAGGGAAGAAAGGTTGCTGGTTCTTTGAAAGCAGTGATAAGAAACAGGAAAGTGAGCATGGAAGTGAAAAAGTTACCACATGACAGTATTGTGATACCAACTCTAACGTACGGAAGTGAAGCTTGGACGTTGTTGGAAGGACACAAGTCAAGAGAGCAGTGGAAATGAGTTATTTAAGAGGAGCCTGTGGAGTCACATGGAGAGACAGGCTGATGAATGCGGATACAAAGGAGCGCTGTGGTGTTGATGTGGATGTGATAGGAAGCGTTATGAGGAACACACTGAGGTGGTTTGGCCATGTGGAGAGGATGGAGGGTGAAAGACTGACGAAGAGAGTGTATGTGAGTGAGGTGGAGGGGGGAAGAGGGAGGGGGAGGCCGAGGATGAGATGGAGGGATGGGGTGGAGAGGTATATGAGAGAGGGGGGTGTGAGTTGGAAGCAGGGCAGTGAAATGGCGGGGGACAGGGCGACTTGGAGGCGATTTGTTTGTGGCCACCCCAAACGGGATGGAGGCGTCTGGCAATAGATAGATAGATAGACATCTGAATAATACTGTTTATGCACTACATACACCTTATAAACTAGCATAAAGTATTAAAAACAAAAATGTAACAAATTTAAAACTGAAACCTGACAAGCACAGGTGTAGGTGGAGACACTTCAGCAGTCTGGTGCACTAGCCCTCACTGACCCCCGTATGCTACATTCTGCCTTCTTTATTGCATGAACAGTTGACTCATTCACCCCAAACATGCGGTTCCAAGACAATTCACAGGCGTAGGTGGAGACACTTTAGCAGTCTGATGCACTAGCCCTCACTGTCTCCCGTATGCTACGTTCTCCTTCTTTATTGTATGAACAGTTGACTCACCCCAAACATACGGTTCTGAAACATTTCACCATCAAGTCTATTCACCGTCAAAACATGGACAATTCCCCATCATTCTATTAATATACTTATTATTGATTAATTAATACTTTAATAACTAATTTTCAGGGGGATTTTATAACTCATATAAGTAAAAAACTAATGAACTGTACTTGCTAAATAAACTGGTATGTAAATAAATGACGGGGAATCGTCCTGACGGAGAATTGTCGCCGACATTCCTCCCTGAAGTTTGTCCAACACTTTAACTTTCTCTGTCAGCAACATCACTTTACAAGTCAGTTTTGGTGTGTTACCACATGCATCACTAGCACTACGCTTATGCCCCATGTTGACAGACAAGGCAAGCAATTACTGGAAGGCAGAAAAATAAGCCACAAATAACGATTTGCAAGTCATGCATGGTTCGACCGTTCGGCTCCCACACACACATACATATATGTGTGCACACGGGCAGCAGGTAGGCATTTTTTATACTTTATTTATTTCTCTTCTATATTGAAATTACTTATTTGAATACTATAATTTTGTTTTAATTATTGTACGAAAAATTCGTGGATAACCGAAATCGCGTGAAAAAAGTTCGCGTGAATTAAGGGATAACCTGTCAAACTCCCTCTGGACATGCATAGCACCTATTTAAGATCCAAATCACACCAGTAAGGGACATAAAAGACTGAAATAAATGCAAAAGAACCATAAAATTAGGTTTTAGAGGTGACTTTATACAATATTAAACATTCTGGGCACTTACAACAAGTCCCTGGCTCCTGGACTGGTACTTATGGACCCTAACTCAGAGAAATACCTCCCTACTGCACAAGTATAGCATCTAATACCCTATTCACACCAATAAGGGATATAAAAGAGTGAAATGAGGTGTTAGAGGTAAGTACAGTATGGAAAATATAGCACAGTACAATTTGAAACATTCTGGGTACTTACAGCAAGTCCCTGGCCATCTCGATGAATAACCGCCTCCTCTCGGACTCTGACAGTAAGAAGGATTTTCTGAAGCACTTGGAGTACACTGTTCATGAAGTCTTGCATTGAACTTAGTCATTTGCACTCAAGTCCATTCTCTTAACACTGCGCACTCTTGTCTTACTTATGCTCCATTGTAACTTTATGAAATAAGTGTTGCACTCTGTACTTAAAGTCTTTGCACTCATAAATCCATTTTCTAAACATTAGCTACACTGAAAGTCTATCAAATCATGACGATGAGTGTGCACTCACGACAAGAGACGGGCGGCACGTGGGGAGGATGCAGGGGCGCTCTAGCGGACGTCAGAGGAATGACGCACCAAAACAAAGCTGTCCTGCGCCAAGTTCAAATTACAGTCGGGAAAAACTCGGATTTTTTTCGAATTTTTTGCGGTTTTTGGACCATTTTGGGAATATTGGATCCCAGGACGATAATGTCTGGTAAGTGGGGATGTCCGGAAAGAAGGCGTCAGGATAGTATGGGGATTACTATATTTTCTTTCTCGCCAGGGCCGCAATGGGTAACTATTATCAATTTTGACGGGCCATTGCTCAGTAACTATTGGGTTTGCATTTTCAGGTGTGCAAAATGAAGCTCTATAAATCCAGCATAAAACTTTTAACCTTTGAGAAAGTCGAAAAATAGGCCTGTTTTTGCGTCCTGGGGGGGGAGTCGAGGCTGGAGAATTGAGTACCCTAGGAATTAAATGCACTGAATTGTTCTTTTGTTATAACTTATTTATTTATATATGCTCCTTTAATTTAGTGTTGAAAGGGAAAGTAATAGGTATTGTCTTAGCAATTTTCAGGAGTGAAAATTCGGAAAGACGTAAAATTCGGTAATTCGAACCAGGGTAGAGCCCCATATACTGTAGTTCGATTTGTGAAGGGTTTACTGTATATATATATATATATATATATATATATATATATACAGGTACAGCAAATTGACTTAGGACCTCCTCCCACAGGGTATTAAAAAACACAGAAATCACAGTACTGTATATCACAATATTTGTTCATGAAATGCCATTCATTAATATAAAATCATGTTTCCCTTGTTTTTCAGGACCAGTTGGATGGATTTTGGCATGAAATCACTTAGATCTCTAAAGTAATCTAAGGTCATTTCTTTGCACCAAACATGTCAGTTCAGTCTTTAGGTTGTCCAGATTGGGTGTCTTCTTCTCTGCCGTGATTTTCTTCATCTTTGCCCAGAAGTTTTCTATCAAATGTAGATCCGGACTTTTGCCAGTTCAGTCGAGGATCTCAATCTGATTATCCTGAAGCTATTTTGTCACCTTTCTTGAATAGTGACATGGAGCTGAATCATGCATGAAAAAGTCGCACCCATGAATAGCAAAAAAGTTTAACAAATGATCTTTCAGAACTTGAATGTACAGGTCACCATTCATCATCAAATTCTTAGGAAGAAAGTAGAGGCCTCCCCTTCCCATTTCACCTGAGAAACACCCCCATACCATTACTGATTGTGGGTGCTTAATAGTCGGCACCGTGAAAGCAGGGTCATATTGACTACGGGAGGCAAGACGACAAACCTTGGCAGAAAGCACCTGGAACACTTGAAATATGCTTTCATTGCAAAACATTAATTTTTCTCCACTTATCTGATGTTCAGTGTGCATAGTTCTTGGCAAACTGAATGCGCTGCTTCTTCATGCAGTCAGTGAGAAGCAGTTTCTTGGCTGCGGTGCGGCTTGGCAAACCCAACTCCTTCTGCAAGTGCTGTTGGACAGTTCAAAATGAGACATCTTGTAACAGCTGGGGATGCATTCTCTTCAATTCTGCTGCTGTCAGTCAAGGATTCTTGATTACTCCCCTCTTCAAAAGCATACCTGTACCTCTGGAAGTCATCCTCTTCTTTCCAATGCCATGCTTATGCTCTGGTATGACATCAGGTGGCAGGCCGAGCGCTTCAGCAAGAATCTTCAAGAAGGTCGTCGACAGGGACATTATCCTGCCTCCATGCAATGATAAGGACCCTCTCATCCCTTGAGCAGTACTTTCCAGGCATGACAACTCGACTCTACGAAAATAACAGGGCAAACAGTAATGCATATGAAAAAAGAGGGAGGTGCATGCTCGGAAAGACGGGAACATATACTCCCACTCTTGCTTCTGGGCAAGCACTGATGTGCTGAGTGTTTCACCACCTCACCCCAATACCAGAGGAGTTGCCAGTTACTTCTTGACCAAAAAAATTCACTTGGTAGAGGTGGCAACACAAAGCAAAGACAGACAATTCTCCCACAGCAACACGGCAATTCTGTTTGTAGGTCCTAAGTCAATTTGAGGTGTGTGTGTGTGTGTGTGTATGTATATATATATATATATATATATATTATATATATATATATATATATATATATATATATATATATATATATATATATATACAGTGCTCATCAGAAGTATCGAGCGCCCTGCGTCCCTCCTACAAAACAAACCTTTCAACATTGGAAAAACATATAAATAATGCATTTTATTTACCTGTAATGCTTGGTAGGGTGTCCTTTACGCTTCTTCACGGACCTGAGACATCGTGGAAGTGAAAGGGAGAGGTTCCTGAGGTGCTGGAGTGGTATTTTGTCCCAGGAGTCATGAATGGCTGCTTCCAGCTTAGGCAGAGAGCTCATGTCCTTCCCTTAGAGATTCTTCTTTACGAGGTACCAGAGGTTTTCTATTGGGTTGAGGTCTGGGCTACTGCCTGGCCAGTCTTTCATGAATGATACCTCGTAGTCGCGAAGCCAATTGGTGACCGATTTGGCTTTATGAGCAGGTGCACCGTCCTGCTGAAACACTCGTGCACCTGTGAGCTCGAAGGACTCAGGTAAATCATCACAAAGAAGATCCAGATAAATGTCCTGATTCACTCTGCAGTCTTGGGAAGCACAACAAGCTTCCCCAAACCTTTACGAGAGAAACAACCCCATACCATAAGTGAATCAGGGTGTTTAACTGTGCTCTCCATGTAACAGGGGTCAAGCAGGTCACTACCTTTGCGCCAGTACACCCGTTCTCCTCGATTACAGGTAACACTAAACGCTGCCTCATCAGACCACAACACTGACAACCATTGCTCCTCACCCCAGTTAAGGTACTTGTTAGCAAAGGCAAGCCTATGAAGTCGCTGGTAACATGTAAGAAGAGGCTTTCTCACAGGCCTGTGACTTGTGTAACCAAGTTCATGGACTCTTCGAGACACCGTGCACACAGAAACCTCACCAAACACTTCCAGGTTGCTCTCCTTAATTTTCCTTGCACTCACACGAGGATTAGACTCCACTGCACGTTTTAAAACATTAACAGACCTCGGGGAAGTTTTCCTGGGCCTAACAGACCGCGGTTTCTTTGTGAGAACGTCACCACTATTTTCCACTAGAAATCGGGCGCACCACCTACACACTGTCGATCGAGCCACACCAACCAATTCACTAACTTCCTTCATGGGGTGGCCTGCCTCCTTTAGGGAAATGATCTGGGATATGATTTCACTCGAAAGTTCACGGGTAGGGGCCATAACAAAGTGGCGAAAGTCAAAACACTGCGGGACACTAGGTAAAAAATGGCGCAAGAAGAGAGAGACGCGGCGGAGTTCCTCTTTCTCACGCAGCCCGTAGGCAACTGAGGCAGGAGCCAACCAGCGCATAGTAAGGACTCAAGCTCCCGTGACGTCATGCTAGAGCCCCAAACACCTGGCTGAATTTTTAGTACCAAAAACAGATGATTCTTTTTTCGCCATACGTATTGCACGCCCTGCCATAGGCGCTCAATACTTCTGACAGGCACTGTATATATATATATATATATATACAGTACCCTCGCGTCCAACACGCGTTTGTCCAGCACGATTCGCATCCAGCACGGAGCAAAAAATTAGTACGATTTAATACGATTTAAGTACAGTGGAAGCTCGATTATCCAGGCTCGGATTATCCAGCTTTCAGTATATCCGGGCCATGACCCAATGGTTCAGTGGTACAGTAATTCATAGAATTATCCGTACGATAGCTCCGGTTTAAACAGGAAGCATCCAGTTTCTAGGGAGAGAGGCATGGATAAACCAGAGAGAGTCTTGCTCACCCTGCCCCCACCCACACCTCCTGCTCACAACTCGATCACAAGGGTGGTAGGATGGAGTTTGGTGAGGCAACTGATACTCCTGACGTAGCCTAACCTTGCTTAACTACTTAATAATTTAACCTAATTTAACCTAACCTGGGCTCCAGTTGGGAAATTGGGAAACTAAATCCACTTTTGTGTACGATGAGTTTCTTCCATTATGCCCGAAGCAATCGTAGGTACGGCTTAAAGAACGTGATAAAAGAGAAAATCTTTCAGCAAGAGAAGGTAATTTACTACCCTCAAAATAGAAAAACACAGAAAACAAACTGGAGGAATATGAAGTGAACTGGTGAGGTCTTTAGGCTCTATGCTTAGACAAAAAGTAATGCGTTTCCTAGTTTTAGGGAACGAAATGAAACAAGAATGTCTGAAAAAAAAAAAAAAAAAAAAAAAAAAAAATACTCATCTCATGTGTTCTCGTAAGTTAGCATTCAGTTCTGCATTCTTCGTTAGGTATCGCACCTCCCAACACATTTCGGACCGAAAGAGCATTGTTATTTCTTCCTCTTACATTTACTGTTCACTCTTTTGTTCGTTCTTAAGTGTACTGTATGTGTGAAAGAGAGTATTAATACAAACAATAATGCATTCCATTAACCCCATCATAGCTGCCAGCCTCAAACAATGCTGTACTGTACCGGTGTCAGGGATGTTGGGTTAGGGAGAGCTATAAAAAACTGCGAACAATTATGGGAAGGGAACGAAGGTCACTGGTATGTTTTCACGACCCTCCTCTACCATCTCAAACAGTCAGGCGGCCTGCCACTTCATCTCAGATGTTTTCGCCGATATGTTTAAATGCTAATGTAACATGCACCCTAATTATGAGTAAGTTTCTTCCATTATGCCGGAAACAAACGTAGGTAAGGCTTAAGGAACGTTATGATAATAAGAAAACAAACTAGAAAAATACAAACACAAACTAGAGAATATGAACTGAATTGGTAAGGTTATTAGGCTGTATGCTTGGACGAAAATTTACGAGTTTCACAATTATAGGGGACGAAATGGAACAATTATGTTTACTAATAAGAAAAAATACTTTCATCTCAAGTGTTCTCATAAGGTGGCATTCAGTTCCACATTCTTTGTTCGATGTCGCTTCCCAACACATTTCGGACCGACAGAGCATACAGTTATTTCTGGTCCTTACAGTTAAGTGTACATTTATTGCACATTCTTTTGTTCGTTTGTGTATGTGTGAAAGAGAGAGTATTGATACAAACAATAATGTATTCCATTAACCCCTAATGGCTGCCAGCCTTGAACAATGCTTTACTGTACCGGTGCCAGTAACGTTAAGTTAGGGAGAGCCATAAAAACTGCGAACAATTATGGGAAGGGAACCAAGGTCACAGGTATGTTTACACGACCCTACTCTACCATCCCAAACAGCTCAGCGGTCCTTTCATCCCAGATGTTTTCGCCGATATGTTTAAATGCTAAAGTAACATGCACCCTAACTTTATGTTTAAATTCTAATGTAACATGCCCCCTAATTTTCTTTCACGAATCATAACAAATCACAAGATGGGTTTAGGAAGGAGGGGGAAAAGCCAGGTGTACCAGACGAGTCTTTTCACATCTGTAAGAAAAAGAAACTGACTTTATAACTTTGAAAAAATGGTTTTACGGTCTGCCATGGGAGCACACAAATTTCTGAACTCACGAACATTGAGTATTTGAGGGGGGTAAACATACGCTTTGCTGTAAGCAGTAAAAGCACCTTACCAAATCAGTTCATCGTGATAGTCAGTTATATTTTTCTGATTATTCCTGGGTTGGTAAATAAACATTTCTTGTTAAATCTTTCCCCGCTATTTTTATCTGTTCTGGTGTGACGACTCTTTGATTCGTTAACGTAATGGCAGAAGACACTGTTCTAATCTAAGTGTTTAAACCTGGCCTAACCTAGCTTAACTGCACCTAATAATGTAACCTAACCTAATCTTCAGTTGGGAAGTTGGGAAACGAAGTCCACATTTGAGTATGATGAGTTTCGTCCATTGTGCTGGAAACAATCGTAGGTACAGCTTTAGAACGTGACGATACTAACAGGAAAGAAATCTTTCAGTAAGAAAACGTGATTTACCGAACTGAATATAGTCTGAAAAATACTGAAACAAGCTGGAGGAATATACTGTACAGTGAACTGGAAAGCTCTTTCTGGTACTTAAGTGTACATTTACCAGTAAATAAATCAGTCTAACAGTACAGTACTTGTGTTTCCGCCAGATTAATCGTGCTTTCGGACTAATCAGGCACCCCTTAACATCATATAGCCCGGATAATCGGGTTATCTCTGTACTGTAAAACGGGTACGTAAGCATAACACGGTCGGAGCTCTGAGAAGTGGGCGAAATCCGCAGAGTTCGCCTCTAGCACGATCACCTCCAGTCCAACACGGTCATACTGGACGTTCCCGTGACGCTGACAGCCAATCAAAACTTCCAATCAAGCAGCCTCCCCTGCCCACTATCGTGACATGATCGTGATGTTGCCCAGTGAAAAACGCTTCTGCTCTCACGTGATGTTTTGTTTAAATTTCTCCCGCCACAGTGCCACTCAGTTGCATAATTCGTATTGGATGGTGCTTTTTTCTCGCTGCATTTTCTGCCCTTGCTACTGGATTTTACTCAGCTCATGATGCCCAGGAAGCCTTCTGAGAACCCCAAGAAGCGGCGGCACCTCCCTCAGGCCACCAAGCTAGAATTCATCGAGAGGCAGAAGAAAGGGGAGAGGAATTTCAAAGGATTTATGAAGGAGGTTGAGAAGGAGCAGCAGCCATTACCCGCTAGTGACGCCAGCAGCCATCCTCCAGGGACCCAGTAGGCTACCTACAGCCTCGGATACCACCTTCCATTCCCAGCAAGCCCACCGACACTATCCTAAAAGGTTAGTTATCATTCATAGTACAGTACCATTTATTATAATTACTATCTATTTATCTATCTATAGCCCGACGCCCTAATCCCGCAAAGGGTGGCCGCAGACAAAACGCCTCCAAGTCGCTCTGTCACCCATCATTTGACTACCCACCCCCCAACTCACCCCCCCCCTCCCTCATATACCTCTCAACTCCATCCCTCCACCTCATCCTCGGTCTACCTCTCCCTCTCCTTCCCTCCACCTCACCTACATACACCCTCTTAGTCAGTCTTTCATTCTCCATTCTCTTCACACGTCCAAACCACCTCAGTGTATTTCTCCTAATCTTCTCAACCACATCCACATCCACCCCACAGCGTTCCTTCACTTCTTCATTCGTCAACCTGTCCCTCCACGTCACTCCACATGCTCCTCTCAAGTAACTCATTTCCACTGCTCTCACTCTTGACTTGTTCCCCTCTTGCAAGGTCCATGACTCGCTTCCATACGTCAGGGTAGGGATCACAATACTATCATGCAGTGACTTCTTAACTTCCATACTCACCTCCCTATTTCTCATCACTGCTTTCAGTGTACCAAAGACCTTCCTTCCCTGCTGTACCCTTTCACGCACTTCATCCCCCAAAGTTCCATCCTTACTCATCACACTACCCAAGTACTTGAATACACTCACATTCTCCATATCCTCACCATCCAACCTCACTGCACACTCTGTGACTTCATTCCTCTCAAACACCATAACTTTACTTTTGTTTACATTAACTTTCAGATTCCTCCTCCTGCACACTGTCCCAAATTCATTCACCAAACCTTGCAACTCCCATTCATCTTCACTCAACAGTACTGTATCATCAGCAAACAGCAACACCGGAAGCTTCCAAATCTCACCCTCATTCATTAAAGCCACCCCCACATCCACTGCCCTACCCTACACCTCCTTTACAACCCCATCCATGTATATATTAAACAGCCATGGAGACATCACACAACCCTGTTTCAGTCCCACATTGAGATCAAAGAACTCACTCAGCTCACCATCCACTCGCACCGTAACCCTGTTAGGACTCCATATTATAATTACAAATCATAATAGATAGATAGATAAATAGATAGACAGACAACTCTATGCGAGCCTGGGAATGGGAAATGATCTTGCAAGTTACACTGAGGAAAAGCTGATGACAGATTACGAAGTAGCCAGTCAGTTAGTTGTCAGCAATTCGCCAGGTGAACAAAGCCTTGTTGACCATACACACATACTCACACACAAGCTTCTAGAACTTTCCAATCACAGGGAACACACGTGATACGACTACTGTTTCACCAGAATTTAGGAAAGAGAGCTCAGAAGGAAGCTAGCCATAGAACAGACAGGTCGCAGGGAGAAGGGCTTAGCAACTTGAGAGAGAGACAGAGAGAGCGAGACAGGGAGATAGCTCCCAGGACTCTACTTTATACTTCGCTCTGTGTGAGAGACTTGTTAATATTTCCAAGACAAATAAAAATAGTTCCATACTATTCTTTACCTCTCCTTGTCATTGAATGACAAATGGGAAAGAAGATTATCTACTTACAAAGCTACTCAAGTATAACAACTGCTCGTCCACAAGTCTAATATATATACAGTAATCCCTCTAATATCCGGACGCCCAATAACCGAACATCCCCACTAACCGAACCTTATCGTCCTGGGATCAAACATTCCCAAAATGGTCCGAAAATCCAAAAAAATTGGAAAAAAAATCGATTTTTTGCCGTCCGTAATTTGAACTTGCCGCGCGCGCCGCGTGAGAGCATTGTTTTGGTTCGTCATTCCTCCGACGTCCGATAGAGCGCCGCTGCATCCTCCCCACTTCCCGCCTGTCTCTCACCGCGACAAGACCTACGCTCTTCGTCATGGCTGCCCACGTGCTCGCTTTTGTGGTGGTGCCGTACTTGCTGCAAGGCCTCCTGCTGCTCTCTGCCCTACTCTTAGTGTGTGTGATGATGGCCCCGCCTCCTGAGAAAAGGAAGAGAGTGGTGTTGACTCTGGAGAAGAAACGGGAGATATTGGAGAAGGTTGATGCGGGTTGGTCTTCCTCTCGCATTCTCCGCGAGTTCAACCTGGCCCGGTCGACTTTGTTTGATATCAAGCGTTCCCGAGACAAGCTCATGCAGTACACGGCTGACTTCTCGTCGAGAAGCAAACGCAACGTGGAGAGGAAGGTTATGTTTACTCCCAAGTATGCAGAGATCGACCGCTCCACGTTGATTTGGTATCGACAGCAACGTGCAGCTGGTGTGATGGTACATGGAACGGAGCTGAAGGCTGCTGCTGAGAAGTTTGCAAGGCTTCACGACGCCCTAGACTTCAAGGCATCCGAGGGTTGGCTCTTTGCGTTCAAGTTGCGACATGGCCTTACTAACCGTAAAGCACATGGCGAAGCATTGGACGCTAACGAGGATGGAGTGGACGAGTTTCGGCACAAGGTGAAAGGCTTGATCGACAGGGAGGGCCTCACTCTCGGTCAAGTCTATAACGCTGACGAAACTGGCCTATTCTATCGCTCGGTGCCAACGAACACTCTCGCCGATGAGACGGAGAAGCGTGTACCTGGCCGCAAGCTTTCTAAGGAACGGATATCTGCTTTGTGTTGTGCCAATGCTAACGGCATGCACCGGCTTAAGCCCGTTATTGTTGGCCGTGCAAAGCAGCCTCGGTGCCTTCGTGGGGTGATGGATGTCCTTCCTGTCGTATGGTACCATTCTTTGAAAGCATGGTTCACAGCTGTGATTTTCAAAGACTGGTTTCACCATCACTTCGTCAAGGAGGTCATACATTACCAGACGAAGACACTGGGAATTCCTCGCGACCAGGTAAAGGCTCTCCTTCTCCTCGACAATGCACCTGCCCACCCGTGCGACAAGGACTTGGTTGCTGAGAATGGCCGTATTAGGTGCATGTTTCTGCCACCTAATACGACTGCTCTCATTCAACCAATGGACCAAGGAGTGATCGTGGCAACAAAGCGCCTGTACCGTCGGAAGTTCCTGGACGAGGTGATGGTGGTTCTCGAGGACGAGGACGAGCGCAGGGAAGGACGTGACACTCGAGGCAAGCGGACTTTGGAAAACCTTCGCCGCTACAACATCAAGTCTGCGCTGTACAACTGGGCTAGTGCATGGAAGGAAGTCCCTGTGAAAACTCTTGAAAATGGTTGGTCTCGTCTGCTTCTCGGAACAGATGTGGAGTACGATTTCCTAGGGTTTGACGTGGATGACTTCCATGCACGGCTACGTACGCACGGCGACGATGTTGATGTGGACGATGTTCGTGAGTGGTTGGACGACGACGAGGGCGATCCTGGGTATCAGACGTTGTCTGATATCGAGATCGCGTCTTCGGTTGCTGGTGTCAGTCCCGAACTTGAAGATTCCGACGACGAAGACGATGATGATGCAGACTCCGCCCAGCAGGACACTACTCCAGCCATCCCCAAGCTGAGCGCACTCCGGGAACATCTAGAGTTCGTCCTAGACTACCTGGAACACCCGGACTGCGACAGGGAGATGGGGCCCTTGGGACTCGTGGAGGAAGTGCGTGCTTTCCGGCAGCGCATCATCAATCGCCAGAATCGTCGGTCCTTGCGTCAGTCAACGATTGACAGTTTTTTCAGGCCCATGACCCCCGCTGTGCCAAGCCCTGGTTCCACTCCGTTGCCTCCTCAAGACAGGCCCTCATGCTCCGAGCCACAGCCCAGCACATCAGCTACAGTGGAGTCACCGCTCGACGTGAGTTTGCGGCTGTCTTCAGAGTCTTCTGTAGTCGGTACGCCATCACCACTACCCACCGATGCACCCCTTGGACGCCTGCCAGTGATACTCTCGGGCTCTGACAGTGAATAAACAGCAAGAACTTCTCCACTAGACCACACGGGAATTTTGAGTGTTGTGCAGTGAAAAAAACGGTGTGTTGTGTTAAGGTTTTGAAGTTGGGAGAAAAGACTAAGTAGAAAAGAAATTTAACGTAACTAACCTTCTTTGTTTTGGCTTTGGAAACTTAAAAAAACTTGGGAAAAGTTAATGTGCAACACTTAAATTTAATGGAACATTATTTGGACTAAAGTGAACACTGTGAAAAGAACGGACTTCTGTGTGTTAGTGACTAAGTTCAGTGCAAGACTTCAGGAAGAGTGTAGTGCAAGTGCTTCAGGAAATCGTTCTTACTGTCAGAGTCCGAGAGGAGGCGGTTATTCATCGAGGTGGCCAGGGACTTGCTGTAAGTAGCCAAAATGTTTCATGTTGTACTATTTTCCATACTATATTTACCAGAATGTTTCATATTGTATTTTTTCCCATACTATACTTACCAGAAAGTGTCATACTGTACTTCTTTCCATACTAAACTTACCTCATGCATGTGCAGTAGGAATGTGTTTTTCAGAGTTCGGTTAGGTTCGGTTAGGTTAGGTTCGGTTAGAGTCCATAAGTACCAGAATGTTTATTAATGTATGAACATACTTCTAAACCCACATTTTATGTGTCTATTGCATTTATTTCAGTCATTTATGTGCCTTATTGGTGTGATTTGGGTGTTAAATAGGTGCTATGCATGTCCGGAGGGAGTTGTATAGGTGTTTCTCTGTGTTAGGGTCCGTAAGTACAAGTCCATAAGCTGGGGCCCAATATCCGGACAAAACCAATATCCGAACCTACCGATGGCTCTATTGATCCGGATATTGGAGTGATTACTGTATATAACTTCTCTACAAGTAACTACAAAGTCTTTTATGACATTTGGTAGCAGCGAACGTATACGAACCTCGTCTACGAATCAACAGTGAATTCCTACAAAATATCAAGATTGAAAACAAGAATACCTCTCACAACCAACAACTCACAAATAGCTCCTGATAGTATTCTCTCCAACCCGCCCCCTCCGTCTCCCTGATCATCACACTGATGTAGAGGTGAAGAGGTCACAGGACGCCTTGCAAGTAGTTTAACAATATATTGATACAAACAATCTTGCAACTTCTACGACGAACCAGCGAACTACAACCATCTACAATCAACTACAAGTAACAACTCTACGAGTCGTCTGTATAATCTTCTATACGCACTTACAAGTAGCGGCAGTCTTCATCCTACAACGAGTAAATCACAAGAGAAAAGGACCGAGAAGACATCGACAAAGAAAAACAAAACAAACAAACAAAGAGTGAGACACGACTCATACCTCATAACCACCAGACCTCACCCTCCTCTCTCTGCTACATCCACCCAACCCCCAACGCTGACTCAGGAGTCTAGAGGTCAAGACGACGAAGCATATACCAAGTCCATGTTCACAACTCATCCTACTCACTCGTCTTCACTCAAGTTACTCATTGCTACTCATTCACTCACCACAGCTACCAGTGTGGGAAGTTGACGTCATCATGCGTGCTTGGTGAAAAGACGCCACGTCAGTCAACTCACCACCTGCACCACCACTCACACCATTCCCACCACGGTAAAAATTAGTGAGTTACATAGTTACTTCATTTATACAATACACAGTGATAGACAATAAGCTTCTGCACAAACATATAAAACGTGCTGTATAGTTACTGCTTAAATACACATACTTAATTCAGTTATCTGCATAACTCAAACACTAAATAATCACCAACAATAAATATTCTACACTGTATATATTCATTCATTTATTATAACATTTATTTACTACCGACGAGTGTTACCATTTATCCCTACATAAAATACGTGTTTCATACATACAGCTATACATTATTACATCTACAGGTGATAAAGAAAATATACCATCACAGTTACTCAGTGAGCGATTAAAAGAACTGTATTAAACATTTATTAATTAAAGCTACCTAGTGGAAACAGATAAATTAAGTTACAAGGTAAACTAGAGAAAAAAAAAATGCCCAACACAAATGACGTTAGCAAGAGTGAACATCTTCAACACAATTGTGAAGACAATGATTTCCACACAGTGCTGACACACATATTACCCACGATAGGTACAAGTGAACAACAAGTCAGTGTATATAGTTAATACTGTATATAGTGTATATATATATATTTTTATAAAAAATAACAAAATATGGGACTATATAATATCATTTTCAGTAATACCTGTGCAATATAAACTAAACTTTAAAAAAGTATCCCAAGGAAATTAGCCAGTAATTATGCAACCATGAACAACATAGAAAAAGCGTACACAAGCGAAGAAAAACAAACTATAGAAAAAAAAAAAAAAAAAAAAAAAGTACGAAAGAAAAAAGAGAGAAATAGAGTAAGATCATATAACAAACAAATGAAAATAAGTGTAAGTGTTACTACAAATGCCAAAATACCACATAAACTACAAACAAAAAAGCAAACGGTTGTCTCCACAAGCTAGTGGCATAGCACATCATATCATCGACCGCAGCATATGTTAGGACTGCAATTATTACAATTTTGTAACTACAAACGATATGTAACAATTATGTAAAGACAAACGATTGCATTATGTTACACTTTGCCAATTATGTAACAGTTGCATTAACAAGATGTAACTTTTATGTACCTTTAACTACCATTATAAGGCCAAGACACTTATGTAACAGTTGCATTAACAAAATGTAACTACAATTATAAGGCCAACACAATTATGCATTACCACAATATTTTGTAACAATTCATAAAATGTTACAATTATGTATTACCACAATGCTAGTACAATATTATAAGTCATACAATTATAGCACAATTCTGTATTACCAGTATCATCATACAAGTTAGGTGAAATATTAGACATTACTAAAGTGATAACTCAATATGTAATGTATAACCTAGCAGTATTACCATTGCACAATTATATGCGTATGTCTGTTATACATACACATCTCACAAAATGTATACAACTTGTTTAAAATGTAATATTACTGGATAATTGCTATTTACTATGAATATTATATGTATACAATATTCATACAATTATGTTACTTTTCCAATATTATGTATTTCACTTAATTAGCTTATAAGTTCATTATAATGTGTATATAATATGTATTAATATGTTATGACTATTAACTGTCGATGGTACGCCATTTTCGCGTGACCGAGCATATGTTAGGACTCCATATTATAATTACAAATCATAATAGATAGATGGATAAATAGACAGATAGACAGCTCTATGCGAGCCTGGGAATGGGAAATGATCTTGCAAGTTACACTGAGGAAAAGCTGACGACAGATTACGAAGTAGCCAGTCAGTTAGTTGTCAGCAATTCGCCAGGTGAACAAAGCCTTGTTGACCATACACACATACTCACACACAGGCTTCTAGAACTTTCCAATCACAGGGAACACACGTGATATGACTCCTGTTTCACCAGAATTTAGGAAAGAGAGCTCAGAAGGAAGCTAGCCATAAAACAGACAGGTCGCAGGGAGAAGGGCTTAGCAACTTGAGAGAGAGACAGAGAGAGCGAGACAGGGAGATAGCTCCCGGGACTCTACTTTATACTTCGCTCTGTGTGAGAGACTTGTTAATATTTCCAAGACAAATAAAAATAGTTCCATACTATTCTTTACCTCTCCTTGTCATTGAATGACAAATGGGAAAGAAGATTATCTACTTACAAAGCTACTCAAGTATAACAACCGCTCATCCAAAAGTCTAATATATATATAACTTCTCTACAAGTAACTACAAAGTCTTACATGACAACCCTAGCTCCCTCGTACATACTCTTCACAGCACTCAACAATTTCCCCTCCACTCCATATATTCTTAATACCTTCCACATACCTTGCCTATCTATTCTGTCATAAGCTTTCTCCAAGTCCATGAAGGCAGCATACACTTTCCTTCCCTTCTCTAGATACTTCTCCACTAAACATCTTAGAATAAATATCTGATCTACACACCTTTTTCCCTTCCTAAATCCCCCTTGTTCTTCTCCAACTAGCTCCTCTGTCATATGCCTAACCCTATCAATGAGTATTCTACCATATATTTTACCAGTCACACTAAGTAGGCAAATACCCCCATGGTTACCACATACTTCTCTCTCTCCTTTTCCTCTGTATAAAGGAACAATTATACCTGATTTCCAGTCCTCTGGAACCCTTCCCTCTTCCCAAGCCAATCTACACAACTTCCATATCCACTCCACAACAATCTCACCCCCATACCTAAGCAATTCACCACACACTCCATCAATTCTTGGGGCATTTCCCAACTTAATATTCTTCATCGCTTCCACTACTTCCGCCCTACTGATCTCTTCCTCCCTCCTCTCATCTTTTCTTCTCCCAGCCATTCCCCAACCACTTATACTCGCACTGCTCTCATTCTCCACATTCAACAAATCCTCAAAGTGCTCCTTCCATCTCCTCAGTTTCTCTCTCTTCTCCACCAACAATGTATTATTCCTATCTTTCACTCCCCTACTATTTCCCCTTTTGCACTGCCTTACTTTCTTTACCTCCTTCCAAAACAATTTCTTACTCTCCCTCCATTTCACACTCAGATTCCTCCCAAACTCCTCATCCACTTTCTTTTTACTCTCCTTCACCAGTCTCTTAACCTCCCTTCTCCTGCTCACATATACCTCTCTTTTCTCTCTCTCATCTTCTCCCCTACCTCTACTCGCTAACCATTCACTATATGCCTTCATCTTTTGTTCCACAGCTCATTTCACCTCATCATTCCACCATGCTGTCCCTTGCACACCCTTGCATCTCCTCCTCACTCCACAAACCGCCTCACACGCTGCGCCTATCTCTTCCGTGAATATCTTACATACGTCTTCCACCCCTTCCATCTGATCTAGCTCATACCTTTCCAGTCTTCCTTCCACTATGCTCTTATACTCTGTCATTTTCTCACAATCTTGCAATTTCTCCACTCTTCTCACAGGAGTTGCTTCCTCCTGTCTTCCCCTTCGTCTCCTCAACCATTTTCTTTGCAGCTCTACCTTGGCCATCACTAAGTGATGGTCCAAGACTCCATTCCCCCACCCTCGCCACACTCTTGCATCCAACACTTGTCTTCTCATTCGCTCATCCACACACACGTAGTCTATCATTGCCTTTCGTTCAACAAGTTCACCAACCATCCTCCTCATTACTCTCCATGTATATCGGTGGATCATCTTATGCCGAAAGTAGGTGTTGGCTACTGCCAACCCCTTACCAGCACAGATGTCCACCAAAGCACTTCCATTCCCATCTACGTCAGCTGGCACACCCCACTGACCAACCACTCCATCCACTCGTACATTTCCAACTTTGCCATTCATGTCTCCAATCAACAGCACTCTCTCGCTCCTCTCAAACTTGTCCATACATGCTTCTACACTCGCCCAAAACTCATCTTTCACTCTTGCCACTCGATCCTCTGTCGGGGCATACACACATACAATCACCCATGCTTGTATACCTACTTTCATCCTCACCCATACAATCCTTGCACCCACTGTTCCATACTCTCTTATATTCTCCTCCCACTTCTTGCTTATCATCAGACATACTCCCTCTCTTGCCCTCTCATTTTCATTGACTCCCGCACATATACCTAAACCATATTCCCATTCTCTCACCCTTTCACCTTGCCATTTAGTTTCAGTCAATCCACATATATCCACTTTTGCATCCTCAAGCACCTGAACAATCTCTCTCTCTTTCACTTCATCATTCACTCCTCTCACATTCCACGTTCCTACCCTAAGAATGTCCTTCGTCCGTTCCTTAGTCGTCAATGTATGGTCCGTCCGGGTCCGAGGCGCTTTGTTCGCTTTTTTAGTCAGTTCTTTTTACGGGGTGGGGCACTAACCCACCACCAACCCTTTTAGTTGCCTTGTACGACAAGCAGGGATACTGGGGGAGTATTCTTGAAGCCCCCCTACCCCCAGGGGGTAGGTATATAGGGTGACTTTTTCTAGGGTTGCTGACATAATTCATTTTTCCCCATAAGCTCTGTTGTTTGTCCAACACGTTTTTGGTCCAACACGGGACACATGCATGACAATATTACTGTGTTGGACGTGAGGGTACTGTATATATATATATATATATATATATATATATATATATATATATATATATATATATACTGTATATATATATACACTGAAACCTCAATTTAAGGGACTGAATGGGGAATCAACTTGTCCCTTACTTGAAAATGTCCATTGTTTTGCCACATATAAAGACAATCTTATTATGAAATGCAATGATTGTTTCACTTATCTTATTTATATGATTATGAATATTATGTTACGAGTTCTGTATAAAGAAACACGTTAATGTGTATATCCTAGACATTACATATCATTTTTGAATGGTCTTGTCCGTTTGTCAGGTAGAGTACGGAGTCCCTTAAATCCGAAATCCCTTAAATGTAGGTCCCTTAAATCGAGGTTCGAGTGTATATAAATATATATATATATAAATACATACATACATATATATATATATATATATATATATATATATATATACAGTATATACAGTAATCCCTCCACTATCCGATGTAATAGAGCCATGTCCGGAAAGTGGTCCTGTCCGGATAGTGGGCCCCTGCCTCCTGGGTACTTATGGACCCTAACCCAGCCTAACTTTGAAAGCCACCTAAATAGCTCCCTAACTGACAAACACAGCACCTGTTTAAACCTATTTAAGACCATATTCACACCAATAATGGACATAAACCATGATATAAATGAAAAGGAACCAAAGAATGAGGAATTAGAAGTGACTGTACCTCAGCCAGGGTACTTACAGCACGTGTGTTGCCACCTTTTGTAAGGTTTTGGCAGTGGTGAAAATGTTCTTGAAGCACGTACAGTAATCCAGTGTTGTGCTGCACTTACAGTAATTCTTTGCACTGTGAGTTATAACTGTTTAACACTGCACACTGTTAATTGCATCAGGCCAGTTTCAACCGCCAGGTTTGCACTCCACAGTTAATCCTTTGCACTCTAAATTCTAATTTTTTAACACTGCACAACACTGTAAATTCCCGTGTGGTCTAGTGGCGAGGTATTGCAGTTTATTCACAAAAAAATGAGCACGTGTGGCTTCCATTACGATAAGCTACCACTCGCGATCGAAGCTAGGCAATAACTGTTTGGGTGTTGGTGAGGGGGAAACAGAGTTGCCAGATCACAATGGCCACATTACGAAACATAACTCTTCATTACCAAATTCGTCAGGCTAACATCTATTCTTCATTGATTATATATACAAGTGGAAATACATGTAATCATTCTTAAAATTAACAGGATGTTGATTATTTTCACGCTATGTACATTAGCAGATTAATCAGAGAGAGCAAACAATCCACCATCTCCATCCTGTGTATCCTCATACATGTGAAACATCCGTTTGGTAATGCATTATTCTGATTCATTACCAAACGAATATTTCATGACCAAATTGGCCCACATTTGGTAACGAAAAAAACCAAATGGCAACCCTGACAGGGGAGGGGGGAGGAGGGAGGAAGGAAGGAGTGAGAGTCCGTGCTGTAACAGCTGTTCGGCGCCGTGCGGGAATTTCAAATTACGGGTAGGAAAAAATTAGGATTTTGGGGGGATTTTTTCTTTTTTTTAGCCAATTTTGGGCTTCAAAGGTCCAGGCCCACAATATCCGGTAAGTGGGGATGTCCGGAAAGTACAGGGATTACTGTGTATATATATATATATATATATATATATATATACACAATCTCTACCAGACAGCCTAAGCCACTTGGTAGAGATACATTGGCTGTATCATCCCGACTTCGGTCGGGATAGGCCGGTCCTGCAGTGGATACTCAAACAGCTGATGATGATGATGATGAGATATATATATATATATATATATACAGTAATCCCTCTAATATCCGGACGCCCAATAACCGAACATCCCCACTAACCGAACCTTATCGTCCTGGGATCAAACATTCCCAAAATGGTCCGAAAATCCAAAAAAATTGGAAAAAAAATCGATTTTTTGCCGTCCGTAATTTGAACTTGCCGCGCGCGCCGCGTGAGAGCATTGTTTTGGTTCGTCATTCCTCCGACGTCCGATAGAGCACCGCTGCATCCTTCCCACTTCCCGCCTGTCTCTCACCGCGACAAGACCTACGCTCTTCGTCATGGCTGCCCACGTGCTCGCTTTTGTGGTGGTGCCGTACTTGCTGCAAGGCCTCCTGCTGCTCTCTGCCCTACTCTTAGTGTGTGTGATGATGGCCCCGCCTCCTGAGAAAAGGAAGAGAGTGGTGTTGACTCTGGAGAAGAAACAGGAGATATTGGAGAAGGTTGATGCGGGTTGGTCTTCCTCTCGCATTCTCCGCGAGTTCAACCTGGCCCGGTCGACTTTGTTTGATATCAAGCGTTCCCGAGACAAGCTCATGCAGTACACGGCTGACTTCTCGTCGAGAAGCAAACGCAACGTGGAGAGGAAGGTTATGTTTACTCCCAAGTATGCAGAGATCGACCGCTCCACGTTGATTTGGTATCGACAGCAACGTGCAGCTGGTGTGATGGTACGTGGAACGGAGCTGAAGGCTGCTGCTGAGAAGTTTGCAAGGCTTCACGACGCCCTAGACTTCAAGGCATCCGAGGGTTGGCTCTTCGTGTTCAAGTTGCGACATGGCCTTACTAACCGTAAAGCACATGGCGAAGCATTGGACGCTAACGAGGATGGAGTGGACGAGTTTCGGCACAAGGTGAAAGGCTTGATCGACAGGGAGGGCCTCACTCTCGGTCAAGTCTATAACGCTGACGAAACTGGCCTATTCTATCGCTCGGTGCCAACGAACACTCTCGCCGATGAGACGAAGAAGCGTGTACCTGGCCGCAAGCTTTCTAAGGAACGGATATCTGCTTTGTGTTGTGCCAATGCTAACGGCATGCACCGGCTTAAGCCCGTTATTGTTGGCCGTGCAAAGCAGCCTCGGTGCCTTCGTGGGGTGATGGATGTCCTTCCTGTCGTATGGTACCATTCTTTGAAAGCATGGTTCACAGCTGTGATTTTCAAAGACTGGTTTCACCATCACTTCGTCAAGGAGGTCATACATTACCAGACGAAGACACTGGGAATTCCTCGCGACCAGGTAAAGGCTCTCCTTCTCCTCGACAATGCACCTGCCCACCCGTGCGACAAGGACTTGCTTGCTGAGAATGGCCGTATTAGGTGCATGTTTCTGCCACCTAATACGACTGCTCTCATTCAACCAATGGACCAAGGAGTCATCGTGGCAACAAAGCGCCTGTACCGTCGGAAGTTCCTGGACGAGGTGATGGTGGTTCTTGAGGACGAGGACGAGCGCAGGGAAGGACGTGACACTCGAGGCAAGCGGACTTTGGAAAACCTTCGCCGCTACAACATCAAGTCTGCGCTGTACAACTGGGCTAGTGCATGGAAGGAAGTCCCTGTGAAAACTCTTGAAAATGGTTGGTCTCGTCTGCTTCTCGGAACAGATGTGGAGTACGATTTCCTAGGGTTTGACGTGGATGACTTCCATGCACGGCTACGTACGCATGGCGACGATGTTGATGTGGACGATGTTCGTGAGTGGTTGGACGACGACGAGGGCGATCCTGGGTATCAGACGTTGTCTGATATCGAGATCGCGTCTTCGGTTGCTGGTGTCAGTCCCGAACTTGAAGATTCCGACGACGAAGGCGATGATGATGCAGACTCCGCCCAGCAGGACACTACTCCAGCCATCCCCAAGCTGAGCGCACTCCGGGAACATCTAGAGTTCGTCCTAGACTACCTGGAACACCCGGACTGCGACAGGGAGATGGGGCCCTTGGGACTCGTGGAGGAAGTGCGTGCTTTCCGGCAGCGCATCATCAATCGCCAGAATCGTCGGTCCTTGCGTCAGTCAACGATTGACAGTTTTTTCAGGCCCGTGACCCCCGCTGTGCCAAGCCCTGGTTCCACTCCGTTGCCTCCCCAAGACAGGCCCTCATGCTCCGAGCCACAGCCCAGCACATCAGCTACAGTGGAGTCACCGCTCGACGTGAGTTTGCGGCTGTCTTCAGAGTCTTCTGTAGTCGGTACGCCATCACCACTACCCACCGATGCACCCCTTGGACGCCTGCCAGTGATACTCTCGGGCTCTGACAGTGAATAAACAGCAAGAACTTTTCCACTAGACCACACGGGAATTTTGAGTGTTGTGCAGTGAAAAAAACGGTGTGTTGTGTTAAGGTTTTCAAGTTGGGAGAAAAGACTAAGTAGAAAAGAAATTTAACGTAACTAACCTTCTTTGTTTTGGCTTTGGAAACTTAAAAAAACTTGGGAAAAGTTAATGTGCAACACTTAAATTTAATGGAACATTATTTGGACTAAAGTGAACACTGTGAAAAGAACGGACTTCTGTGTGTTAGTGACTAAGTTCAGTGCAAGACCAGGAAAAGTGTAGTGCAAGTGCTTCAGGAAATCGTTCTTACTGTCAGAGTCCGAGAGGAGGCGGTTATTCATCGAGGTGGCCAGGGACTTGCTGTAAGTAGCCAAAATGTTTCATGTTGTACTATTTTCCATACTATATTTACCAGAATGTTTCATATTGTATTTTTTCCCATACTATACTTACCAGAAAGTGTCATACTGTACTTCTTTCCATACTAAACTTACCTCATGCATGTGCAGTAGGAATGTGTTTTTCAGAGTTCGGTTAGGTTCGGTTAGGTTACGTTCGGTTAGAGTCCATAAGTACCAGAATGTTTATTAATGTATGAACATACTTCTAAACCCACATTTTATGTGTCTATTGCATTTATTTCAGTCATTTATGTGCCTTATTGGTGTGATTTGGGTGTTAAATAGGTGCTATGCATGTCCGGAGGGAGTTGTATAGGTGTTTCTCTGTGTTAGGGTCCGTAAGTACAAGTCCATAAGCTGGGGCCCAATATCCGGACAAAACCAATATCCGAACCTACCGATGGCTCTATTGATCCGGATATTGGAGTGATTACTGTATATAGCACCCTCGCATCCAACACGTATTTGTCCAGCACGATTCGCGTCCAGCACGGAGAGCAAAAAATTAGTACGATTTAATACAATTTAATTACTGCAACATGGGTTCATTAGCATAACACGCACGGAGCTCTGAGAAGTGGGCGAAATCCGCAGAGTTCGTCTCTAGCACGATCACCCCCGGTCCAACACGGTCATACTGGACGTTCCTGTGATGCTGATAGCCAATCAAAACTTCTGATCAAGTTGCCTCCCCCATCCGCTATCGTAACGTGATTGCGATGTCGCCCAATCAAAAATGCTTCAGCTCTCACGTGATGTTTTGTTTAAATTTCTCCCGCCACAGTGCCACTCAGTCGCATACAGTAATTCGCATTGGAAGGTGCTTTTTTCTCGCTGCAATTTCTGCCCTTGCAACTGCATTTTATCCTGCTCACGATGCCTAGGAAGCCTTCTGAGAACCCCAAGAAGCGGCGGCACCTCCCTCAGGCCACCAAGCTAGAAATCATCGAGAGGAAGAAGAAAAGGGAGAGGAAAGTGAACATCGCCAAGGCCTACGACGTGAATGAAGCCAGCGTGAGGACCATAATAAAAAACCAAGACAAGATCCTGGCAGCAGCGAAGGCTTACGGGATGCTAGGACAGGCAGAAGCAGGACTTTCCATGGATGTGGATGAGGATAGTGTTTCTGACTGTGATTTCACAGGATTCATGAGGGAGGTTGAGGAGGAGCAGCAGCCATTACCCGCTAGTGACACCAGCAGCCATCCTCCGGGGACCCAGTAGGACTACCTACAGCCTTGGATACGACCTTCCATTCCCAGCAAGCCCACCAACACTATCCTAATAGATTAGTTATCATTCACAGTACAGCACCATTTATTATAATTACAGTAGTACCAATATATGTATAGGTATATGGTAGGTATTTAGGGTGACTTTTCCTAGGGTTGTTGACATAATTCATTTTTCCCCATAAGCTCTGTTGTTTTCCAACACGTTTTTGGTCCAACACGGGACCTGTGCATGACAATATAACCGTGTTGGACGCAAGGGTACTGTATATATATATATATATATATATATATATATATATATATATATATATATACACAGTAACCCCTCCAATATCCGGATCAACAGAGCCATCGGTAGGTTCGGATATTGGTTTCGTCCGGATATTGGGCCCCAGCTTATGGACTTGTACTTATGGACCCTAACTCAGAGAAACACCTATACAACTCCCTCTGGACATGCATAGCACCTATTTAAGACCCAAATCACACCAATAAGGCACATAAATGACTGAAATAAATGCAAAAGAAACATAAAATGAGGGTTTAGAAGTATGTTCATACATTAATAAACATTCTGGTACTTATGGACTCTAACCGAACCTAACTCTGAAAAACACACTCCTACTGCACATGCATGAGGTAAGTATAGTATGGAAAAAAGTACAGTATGACACATTCTGGTAAGTATAGTATGGAAAAACGTACAATATGAAACATTCTGGCTACTTACAGCAAGTCCCTGGCCACCTCGATGAATAACCGCCTCCTCTCGGACTCTGACAGTAAGAACGATTTCCTGAAGCACTTGCAGTACACTCTTCCTGAAGTCTTGCACTGAACTTAGTCAATAACACACAGAAGTCCGTTCTCTTCACAGTGTTCACTTTAGTCCAAATAATGTTCCATTAAAATTTAGTGTTGCACATTAGTTAACTTTTCCCAAGTTTTTTTTATTTTCCAAAGCCAAAACAAAGAAGGTTAGTTACGTTAAATTTCTTTTCTACTGAGTCTTTTCTCTCATTTCGAAAACCTTAACACAACACACCATTTTTTTCACAGCACAACACTCAAAATTCCCGTGTGGTCTAGTGGAGAAGTTCTTGCTGTTATTCACTGTCAGAGTCCGAGAGTATCACTGGCAGGCGACCAAGGGGTGCATCGGTGGGTCGTGGTGATGGCGTACTGACTACAGAAGACTCTGAAGATAGCCGCAAACTCACATCGAGCGGTGACTCCACTGTAGCTGATGTGCTGGGCTGTGGCTCGGAGCATGAGGGCCTGTCTTGGGGAGACAACGGAGTGGAACCAGGGCTTGGCACAGCGGGGGTCACGGGCCTGAAAAAACTGTCAATCGTTGACTGACGCAAGGACCGACGATTCTGGCGATTGATGATGCGCTGCCGGAAAGCACGCACTTCCTCCACGAGTCCCAAGGGCCCCATCTCCCTGTCGCAGTCCGGGTGTTCCAGGTAGTCTAGGACGAACTCTAGATGTTCCCGGAGTGCGCTCAGCTTGGGGATGGCTGGAGTAGTGTCCTGCTGAGAGGAGTCCGCATCATCATCGCCTTCGTCGTCGGAATCTTCAAGTTCGGGACTGACACCAGCAACCGAAGACGCGATCTCGATATCAGACAACGTCTGATACCCAGGATCGCCCTCATCGTCGTCCAACCACTCACGAACATCGTCCACATCAACATCGTTGCCGTGCGTACGTAGCCGTGCATGGAAGTTATCCACGTCAAACCCTAGGAAATCGTACTCCACATCTGTTCCGAGAAGCAGACGAGACCAACCATTTTCTAGAGTTTTCACAGGGACTTCCTTCCATGCACTAGCCCAGTTGTACAGCGCAGACTTGATGTTGTAGCGACGAAGGTTTTCCAAAGTCCGCTTGCCTCGAGTGTCACGTCCTTCCCTGCGCTCGTCCTTGTCCTCGAGAACAACCATCACCTCGTCCAGGAACTTCCAACGGTACAGGCGCTTTGTTGCCACGATGACTCCTTGGTCCATGGGTTGAATGAGAGCAGTCGTATTAGGTGGCAGAAACATGCACCTAATACGGCCATTCTCAGCAAGCAAGTCCTTGTCGCACGGGTGGGCAGGTGCATTGTCGAGGAGAAGGAGAGCCTTTACCTGGTCGCGAGGAATTCCCAGTGTCTTCGTCTGGTACTGGATGACCTCCTTGACGAAGTGACGGTGAAACCAGTCTTTGAAAATCACAGCTGTGAACCATGCTTTCAAAGAATGGTACCATACGACAGGAAGGACATCCATCACCCCACGAAGGCACCGAGGCTGCTTTGCACGGCCAACAATAACGGGCTTAAGCCGGTGCATGCCGTTAGCACTGGCACAACACAAAGCAGATATCCGTTCCTTAGAAAGCTTGCGGCCAGGTACACGCTTCTCCGTCTCATCGGCTAGAGTGTTCGTTGGCACCGAGCGATAGAATAGGCCAGTTTCGTCTGCGTCATAGACTTGACCGAGAGTGAGGCCCTCCCTGTCGATCAAGCCTTTCACCTTGTGCCGAAACTCGTCAACTCCATCCTCGTTAGCGTCCAATGCTTCGCCATGTGCTTTACGGTTAGTAAGGCCATGTCACAACTTGAATGCGAAGAGCCAACCCTCGGATGCCTTGAAGTCTAGGACGTCGTGAAGCCTTGGAAACTTCTCAGCAGCAGCCTTCAGCTCCGTCCCACGTACCATCACACCAGCTGCACGTTGCTGTCGGTACCAAATCAACGTGGATCGGTCGATTTCTGCAAACTTGGGGGTAAACATAACCTTCCTTTCCACGTTGCGTTTGCTTCTCGACGAGAAGCCAGCCGTGTACTGCATGAGCTTGTCTCGGGAACGCTTGATATTGAACAAAGTCGACCGGGCCAGGTTGAACTCGCGGAGAATGCGTGAAGAAGACCAACCCGCATCAACTTTCTCCAATATCTCCCGTTTCTTCTCCAGAGTCAACACCACTCTCTTCCTTTTCTCAGGAGGCGGGGCCATCATCACACACACTAAGAGGAGGGCAGAGAGCAGCAGGAGGCCTTGCAGCAAGTACGGCACCACCACAAAAGCGAGCACGTGGGCAGCCATGGCGAAGAGCGTGGGTCCAGTCGCGGTGAGAGACAGGCGGAAAGTGGGGAGGATGCAGCGGCGCTCTATCGGACGTCGGAGGAATGACGAACCAAAACAATGCTCTCACGCGGCGCGCGCGGCAAGTTCAAATTACGGACGGCAAACAATCGATTTTTTTTACAATTTTTTTGGATTTTCGGACCATTTTGGGAATGTTTGATCCCAGGACGATAAGGTTCAGTTAGTGGGGATGTTCGGTTATTGGGCATCCGGATATTAGAGTGATTACTGTATATATATATATATATATATATATATATATATATACACAGTACAATCCCTGCTATCCGGTATCCAGACAAACGGAATACTCAGAAAAACGGGAAAATTCAAGGGCTGGTAAAAACGTCAGTAAGTTATAACTGTGCACCATTTTGAATGGACCGCCAAACCGCCGTTTTATCGTGTCACGCGAGGCTGGGTGAAGTCGGACTAAGCGAGGTGAAGACATTTCCGGCTAATGTAAATCCCTAGCAAATCCTCTTAACCAGCCCTCCTCCTCCCTCTTTCCCCTACTTGAATTCAGTCATCCTCCACACCCTCCACAATTTCCACAAATCACCAGTCTGCTTTTTACCACCAGACAGTAAACAAGCTCTCTTGCTGTTGTGTTGCTCTGATGGACAGTAATTTCAACATTCCAAAATGCCTAAAGAGCAAACTAAACGTAAGCGTGTTGTGCCTACCTTGAAACAGAAGCTGGACATATGCAACAGACTTGAAAAAGGCAAACATTATAAAACACTGATGACCGAATATAATGTAAGAAATCCAATGATTTATATAATGACCCAAGCATCCAAGCTCAATGAATTTTTCATGAAAAGCGAGACAAGTAAGTCCATTGAAAAAAGGCATACTCTTCATCATTCAAGTGGTTTTGCTTAGAAAGATCTAGGGAAGCACCTATTTCTGGTCCTCTTATCAAAGAAAAAGCAAGAGAGTTTCACAATAAAATGAATACAGAAGTCGAATGTGATTTCAGTGTTGGATGATTAAATCGTTTCAAAGACAGGCATGGAATTTGTAGGCCAGACATCTCGGGAGAGAGCAAATCAGCAAACGCCGGTGTTTTTCTTCCTAACGGACTGACTCTAACTTGCACCACATAAATTCATCTTAGAACGCATGTATGCTGGTAGAGATCTATCTATCTATCTATCTATAGCCCGACGCCCTAATCCCGCAAAGGGTGGCCGCAGACAAAACGCTTCCAAGTCACTCTGTCACCCACCATTTGACTCCCCTCCCCCCAACTCACCCCCCCCTCCCTCATATACCTCTCAACTCCATCCCTCCACCTCATCCTCGGTCTACCCCTCCCTCTCCCTCCCTCCACCTCACCTACATACACCCTCTTAGTCAGTCTTTCATTCTCCATCCTCTCCACATGTCCAAACCACCTCAGTGTATTTCTCCTAATCTTTTCAACCACATCCACATCTACCCCACAACGTTCCTTCACTTCTTCATTCGTCAACCTGTCCCTCCATGTCACTCCACATGCTCCTCTCAAGTAACTCATTTCCACTGCTCTCACTCTTGACTTGTTCCCCTCTTGCAAGGTCCACGCCTCGCTTCCATACGTCAGGGTAGGGATCACAATACCATCATGCAGTGACTTCTTAACTTCCATACTCACCTCCCTATTTCTCATCACTGCTTTCAGTGTGCCAACAACCTTCCTTCCCTGCTGTACCCTTTCACGTACTTCATCCCCCAAAGTTCCATCCTTACTCATCACACTACCCAAGTACTTGAATGCACTCACATTCTCCATATCCTCACCATCCAACCTCACTGCACACTCTGTGACTTCATTCCTCTCAAACACCATAACTTTACTTTTGTTTACATTAACTTTCAGCTTCCTCCTCCTACACACTGTCCCAAATTCATTCACCAAACCTTGCAACTCCCATTCATCTTCACTCAACAATACTGTATCATCAGCAAACAGCAACACCGGAAGCTTCCAAATCTCACCCTCATTCATTAAGGCCACCCCACATCCACTGCCCTACCTTGTACCTCCTTTACGACCCCATCCATATATATATTAAACAGCCAAGGAGACATTACACACCCCTGTTTCAGTCCCACATTGAGATCAAAGAACTCACTCAGCTCACCATCCACTCGCACCGTAGCCCTAGCTCCCTCGTACATACTCTTCACAGCACTCAACAATTTCCCCTCCACTCCATATATTCTTAATACCTTCCACATACCTTTCCTATCTATTCTGTCATAAGCTTTCTCCAAGTCCATGAAGGCAGCGTACACTTTCCTTCCCTTCTCTAGATACTTCTCCACTAAACATCTTAGAACAAATATCTGATCTACACACCCTTTTCCCTTCCTAAATCCCCCTTGTTCTTCTCCAACTAGCTCCTCTGTCATATGCCTAACCCTATCAATGAGTATTCTACCATATATTTTACCAGTCACACTAAGAAGGCAAATACCCCTATGGTTACCACATACTTCTCTCTCCCCTTTTCCTTTGTACAGAGGAACAATTATACCTGATTTCCAGTCCTCTGGAACCCTTCCCTCTTCCCAAGCCAATCTACACAACTTCCATATCCACTCCACAACAATCTCACCCCCATACCTAAGCATTTCACCACACACTCCATCAATTCCTGGGGCCTTTCCCAGCTTAATCTTCTTCATCGCTTCCACTACTTCCGACCTACTGATCTCTTCCTCCCTCCTCTCATCTCTCCTTCTTCTCCCAGCCATTCCCCAACCACTTATACTCACACTGCTCTCACTCTCTACATTCAACAAATCCTCAAAGTGCTCCTTCCATCTCCTCAATTTCTCTCTCTTCTCCACCAACAATCTATTATTCCTATCTTTCACTCCCCTACTATTTCCCCTTTCACACTGCCTTACTTTCTTTACCTCCTTCCAAAACAATTTCTTACTCTCCCTCCATTTCACACTCAGATTCCTCCCAAACTCTTCATCCACTTTCTTCTTACTCTCCTTCACCAGTCTCTTAACCTCCCTTCTCCTGCTCACATATACTTCTCTCTTCTCTCTCTCATCTTCTCCCCTACCTCTACTCGCCAACCATTCACCATATGCCTTCTTCTTTTGTTCCACAGCTCGTTTCACCTCATCATTCCACCATGCTGTCCCTTGCACACCCTTGCATCTCCTCCTCACTCCACAAACCGCCTCACACGCTGTGCTTATCTCTTCCGTGAATATCTTACATACGTCTTCCACCCCTTCCATCTGCTCTAGCTCATACCTTCCCAATCTTTCTTCCACTATGCTCTTATACTCTGTCCTCTTCTCACTATCTTGCAATTTCTCCACTCTTCTCACAGGAGCTGCTTCCTCCTGTCTTCCCCTTCGCCTCCTCAACCACTTTCTTTGCAGCTCTACCTTGGCCATCACTAAGTGATGGTCCGAGACTCCATTCCCCCACCCTCTCCACACCCTTGCATCCAACACTTGTCTTCTCATTCGCTCATCCACACACACGTAGTCTATCATTGCCTTTCGTTCAACAAGTTCACCATCCATCCTCCTCATTACTCTCCATGTATACCGGTGGATCATCTTATGACGAAAGTAGGTGTTGGCTATTGCCAACCCCTTACCAGCACAGATGTCCACCAAAGCACTACCATTCCCATCTACTTCCGCTGGCACACCCCACTGACCAACCACTCCATCCACTCGTACATTCCCGACTTTGCCATTCATGTCTCCAATCAACAGCACTCTCTCGCTCCTCTCAAACTTGTCCATACATGCTTCTACTCTCGCCCAAAACTCATCTTTCACTCTTGCTGGTAGAGATGAAAAAAAAAAAAAAAATGTTAATAGGAATGAAGGTTTACTTTGTTGGAAGAAAAAAAAAAAATATATGCTTGCACTTCATAAGTACATCATGTATTTTATTTTGTGCAAAACAGCTGATTGGCGGCAGGTGAAGGGTGGAATGATGGAAGTCAGTCGGGGCCGGGACAGTAAACAAAGCTTGTGTGGGGGCACAGGTGTGATAATTCTACAGTGCAGTCTTAACATCAGTTCACCAATAAATGTTCAAGATTTTATTTCTTTATTTTTCCACTTTTATGAGTACAGTACATACAACGAATACTTCGGTAGTTAACAGAATGGTGCAAAACTGTGGCGGAATGGTGGCAGCCAGTTGGGGCCGGGATCGTAAACAAAGCTGATGTGGGGGCACAGGTGTCGTGATAATTTACCAATAAATATTCAGGATTTTATTTCTTTAGTTTTCCACATGAGTACAGTACATACAAGAAAGTATTCGGTAGTAAACAGAATGAACTTGTGCATTTTGCAGTACCAGTACTGCAAGGCATTGCATGCACGTGCATTATGACCATGGTGTGTGTTTACGAGGCAATTTTTCAGGTGGAATCTCTTAGTGTGCCCCCTGATGTGAGTGGTGAGTACCTGAATTGTATTTACTGCTGTGATAATGATCGCCTTTGTATAGATTTGAATATCAGAACTACGGGAAAAATCTGTAACTGGGAAGGTAAATTCCCCAAGCAGCCCGGTTAACTGTGATTGTACTGCATATATATATATATATATATATATATATATATATATATATATATATACAGTATATATATATATATATATACACAGTATATATATATATATATATATATATATATATATATA
>NC_137054.1:42315992-42345992 GCF_032717465.1 Coenobita brevimanus | reverse complement strand
TTACGGTATGGCCTTACCAATCGTAAAGCTCATGACGAAGCTTTGGACGCTAACGAGGATGGAGATGACAAGTTTCGGTACAAGGTAAAGGGCTTGATGATAGGGAGGAGGAACGGATATCTGCTTTGTGTTGTGCCAATGCTAACGCCATGCACCGGCTTAAGCCCGTTATTGTTGGCCGTGCAAAGCAGCCTCGGTGTCTTCGTGGGGTGATGGATGTCCTTCCTGTCGTCTGGTACCATTCTTTGAAGGCATGGTTTACAGCCCAGATCTTCAAAGACTGGTTCCACCGCCACTTCGTCAAGGAGGTCATACATTACCAGACGGAGACACTGGGAATCCCACGCGACCAGGTAAAGGCCCTCCTTCTCCTCGACAATGCACCTGCCCACCCGTGCCACAAGGACTTGGTGGCTGAGAATGGCTGGAGTAGGTGCATGTTTCTGCCACCTAATACAACTGCTCTCATTCAACCCATGGACCAAGGAGTGATCGTGGCAACAAAGCGCCTATACCGACGGAAGTTCCTGGATGAGGTGATGGTTGTTCTTGAGGACGAGGACGAGCGCAGGGAGGGACGGGACACGCGAGACCAGCGGACTTTGGAAAACCTTCGCCGCTACAACATCAGGTCTGCAATCTACAACTGGGCCAGTGCATGGAAGGAAATCCCTGTCAAGACTCTAGAAAATGGTTGGTCTTGTCTGCTTCTTGGAATGGATGTGGAGTACGATTTCCCAGGTTCTGACGTGGATGACTTCCATGCACGTCTACGTACGCATGGCGACGATGTTGATGTGGACGATGTGCGTGAGTGGTTGGATGACGACGAAGGCGATCCTGGGTATCAGACCGTGTCTGATATTGAGATCGCATCTTCAGTTGCACGTGTCAGTACCCAGCCTGAAGATTCCGACGAGGACAGCGACGATGATGCGGACTCCTCTCAGCATGACACAACTCCAGCCATCCCTAAGCTGAGCGCACTCCGGGAACACCTAGAGTTCGTTCTCGACTACCTGGACTGCGACAGGGAGATGGGGCCCTTGGGACTTGTGGAGGAAGTGCGTGCTTTCAGGCAGCGCATTATCAATCGTCAGAATCGTCATTCCTTGCGTCAATCAACGATTGACAGTTTTTTCAGGCCCGTGACCCCCGCTGTGCCCAGCCCTGGCTCCACTCTGTTGCCTCCCCAAGACAGGCCTTCATGCTCCGAGCCACAGCCCAGCACATCAGCCACGGTGGAGTCACCGCTCGACGTGAGTTTGCGTCTGTCTTCAGAGTCATCTGCAGTGGGTAGCCATCACCACGACCCAGCGACACACCCCTAGGTCACCTTCCAGTGATACTCTCGGACTCTGACAGTGAATAGACGCCAAGAACTTCTCCACTAGACCACACGGGAATTTACAGTGTTGTGCAGTGAAAAAACAGTGCATTGTGTTAAGGATTTACTGTTGTGAGTGAAAAGACAATTTTTGAACTAAATTTAACGTAAATAGACTTGTGTGTTTTTGCTTTTGAAAATGGTTATAAGAGTGGAAAAAGTTAAAGTGTAGAGTGCAACACTTATTAAGTTACAATGGAGCATAAGTTAGACAAGAGTGCGCACTGTGAAGAGAATGGACTTCTGAGTGCGAATGACTAAGTTCAATGCAAGACTTCATGAACAGTGTCCTGCAAGTGCTTCAGGAAATCCTTCTTACTGTCAGAGTCCGAGAGGAGGCGGTTATTCATCGAGATGGCCATGGACTTGCTGTAAGTAGGCAGAATGTTTCATACTGTACTCTATTGTATTTTCCATACTATACTTACCTCAAACACCTCATTTCACTCTTTTATGTCCCTTATTGGTGTGAATATGCTGTGTCTTAGGTGCTATGCATGTGCAATAGGAAGGTGTTTTTCTGAGTAAGGCTAGGTTAGGGTCCATAACTACCAGTCCAGGAGCCAGGGACTTGTAAGTACCCAGAATGTTGAATATTGTATAAACCTACCTCAAAAACCTCATTTTATGCTTCTTTTGCATTTATTTCAGTCTTTTATGTGCCTTATTGGTGTGATTTGGGTCTTAAATAGGTGCTATGCATGTCCAGAGGGAGTTGTATAGGTGTTTCTCTGAGTTAGGGTCCATAAGTACAAGTCCGTAAGCTGGGGCCCAATATCCAGACAGGACCACTACCCGGACCTGCCTATGGCTCTATTACGTCAGATATTGGAGGGATTACTGTATATATATATACTGTATATATATATATACATATATATATTGTAAAACAAATAACTCAGAGTCAAATGGCCACCCCGTACAGGATTGTGGCGTCTGGCAATAGATAGACAGATAGATATATATATATATATACATTCACTATTTGTTATATGATGGGGTTACGTCAGGTCATACCTTAATGTATAATGAGTTTATCGTTAATAGGGAGACTGAAATATATTATAAAAGGGAGGTTACGTCAACTCAACTTCCCAAAGTCACCTACCCAAGACCAAAACAAAAATGACAACTCACCTTAAACATATCCTGTGTCGGTCCAAGTCGTCTCCAAGACCAAAACAAACACTATCACACCAATACAGGCAATGTAACTCATGTACAGTACATTGTTGCAACAACACAACAATCACACTTGTGTAATGTTGGCCTGGTGCTACACAATGTATTGGCCTACTGTAACACGATACATGGCTGAGAGGTGACGATAGCAGGGGGGCACACATGAACAAGTGGAAAAGACAGGGTTTTGAAGGGGTGGCGGGACCGCAACTAAACGAAAACAATGCTCTGCATGGTGGGGCCGCCATCTTGCCTGAGACAAGCGACGGTCGCCTTGCGTGTGCCTGGCGCTTCGTACGAAATTTTCCAAGGGCAATATCATCATAGCGAGAAATTCATCGCAAATTGGATTTTGGGTGGAACTTTTCTGTTGTTGTTGTAGCGAATTATCGTATACTGGATCAACGTAAAACGAGTAGTGACTGTACTGTACATAAGCCTCTGACCAGGACTGACCAAAAGATGACGACTAAGGACCAAACAAAGGATATGATACAGATGGCAACGTGGCATGTAACAGGTACAAATGATGAGGTGAATGAGAGAGAGATTGTCCAGGTGCTTGAAGGTTCGAAAGTGGATGTATGTGGATTAACTGAAACTAAATGGAGAAGAGAGAGTGTGAGAGAATGGGAGAATGGATGGGGTACATGTGCAGGAGTACGTGAGAATGAGAGGGCAAAAGAAGGAGTGTGTATTGTTGTAACAGATGGAAGAATATAAGAGAGTATGGATCAGTTGGCTCAAGGATTGTGTGGGTAAGATTGAAAGTTGGATTAGGGCGATTGTGTGGGTGTATGTGCCCACGCAAGATTGTGCAAGGAATGAGAGAAGAGTTCTGGACGAATGTGGAAGAGTCCTTGGAAAAGTTTCAAAAGAATAAGAGTGTTTTTGATTAGTGATATGAATGGTAAAGTAGGGAATGTGAAGGTGGATGGAGTAGTTGGAGAGTGGGGTGTGTCTGCTGATACAGATGAGAATGGCAGTGCTTTAGTGGACATTTGTGCCAGAAGGGGGATGGAGATAGCCAATACCCCCTTCAGGCAAAAAATGATCCACAGATATACATGGGGAGTGATGAGAAGGATGGGTGGTAAACTGAATGAAAGGACAACAGTGATTGATTATGTGTGTGTTGATGAAAGGATGTGAAGGTGTGTAATGGATGCAAGAGCATATAGAGGTTGGGGGAGTGGACTTTCTGACCACAACAAGTGGTGCTCAGAATCAAGGTCCATGTAAAATGGAGAAATAAAAGAAGGGAAGGGCAGGAGGAAGGAGTAGATGCAAGGAGAGTGGAAAGGTTACATGAGGATGAGAAAAAGGCAGAATACAAGAGGAAAGTGGAGGAACGATTGGGTAAATATGAATTGGAGCAGATGGGGGACGTGGAAGGTGTGTGCAAGATATTCACAGAAGTAATATGTGCAGCATGTGAGGTGGTGTGTGGGGTGAAGAGAAGACGAAAGGGGGTGCAAGGAACAGAATGGTGGAATGAAGAGGTGAGACAGGCTGTGGCACAAAAGAAGGAAGCATATAATGAATGGATGAGAAATAGAGGCGTGGAAGAAGTTGAGACATGGAAGACAGAGTTATATGTAGAAAGGAAGAGAGAGGCGAAAAGATTAGTAAGACAGAGTAAGAAGAGAGTGTATGAGGAATTTGGAAGGAATTTGAGTGTAAAGTGGAGGGACTGTAAGAAAATGTTCTGGAATGGGGTAAAGAGAGTTAGACAGGGTCACAGTGAGGTTAGTAGGGGAGTGAAAGACAGAAATGGTACAATACTGGTGGAGAAAAGAGAAAAAGTGAGCTGATGGACAGAACAATTTAAGGAATTGTTGAGCACAGAGAATGAAAGTAATGAGAGTATAAGTGGCTGGGGAATGGAGGGAGGTGAGAAGACAGGAAGAAATCAGTAGGATGGAAGTTGTAGAAGCAATGAAAAAAGTCAAAATGGGGAAAGTCCCAGGAATTGATGAGGTGTGTGGTGAAATGCTGAAGCATGGGGGAGAGATAGTAGCAGAATGGATGTGGAAGATGTGCAGACTGGCCTGGGAGGAAGGTAGAGTCCCGGAGAACTGGAGGTCAGGTATAATCACTCCCTTGTACAAAGTAAAAGGGGAAAAAGAAGTGTGTGGTAATCATAGGGGATTTGTCTTCTTAGTGTAATAGGAAAAGTATATGGTAGGATACTTACTCACAGAGTTAGGGAAATAACAGAGGAATAAGTTGGAGAAGAACAGGAAGGTTTTAAGATGGGAAGAGGTTGTGTAGATCAGATATTCATTCTTAGATCTATAGTGGAAAAGTTTCTAGAGAAGGGAAAGAAATTGTATGCAGCCTTCATGGCTTTGGAGAAAGCATATGGTAGGGTGGATAGACAAGGGTTGTGGAAAGTATTAAGAATATATGGAGTAAATGGGAAGTTGGTGAAGAGTATGTATGAGAGTGCTATGGCTGCAGTGTGTGTGGATTGTGAACTGAGTGAATTTTTCTTTTTGAAGGTTGGGTTGAAACAGGGATGTGTCATGTCTCCATGGTTGTTCAGTCTGTACATGGATTGGGTTATAAAAGAGATGCAAGGTAGGGCACTGGATGTTGGGGTGGCCCTAATGAGAGAGAGCAGTATTTGGAAACTCCCTGTACTGTTGTTTGCACATGATACTGTGTTGTAAGTGAAGACGAAGGGGTGCTGCAAGGTTTGGTGGATAAGTTTGGGAGAGTGTGCAAGAATCGGAATCTAGAGGTGAATGTAGGGAAGAGTAAAGTTATGGTCTTCGAGAGGAGTCAGTGAATGTACAGTGAGGTTGGATGATGAGGAAATGGAAAATATGAGTATGATTAACCCCTGAAGTGCTAATCTCATCAATCGGGCTTTTTGCGCAATTTCTTAAGATGACAAGCAACACCGATCGTACAACATCCACAAAAAACTGGTGGCAGCTGGCTCCACCCCAGCTGTGATGTAGATGGCTTCTAACCAATCAGAACTAGGTGTTGGACACACCAGAGGGGGGACTCAGGCCCGCAACCAGGTGGTGGGGGGTGTACCCCCCACCTCCCTCTCGCCACGTCCCTCTACTCCACTACCTTGTTATTACCCTACTTCCCACCATTCTTACCACCACCACAAACCCTCCCACCCCCTCCTCATCCTTCCCCCCCTCCCATGTGGATCCCTCCCCACGTCCCCCTCCCCAGTCAACTGGGGGAAGGGTATATCCCCCCTACCCTCCCTCCATGTCCCTGTACTCCACTTTGGCCCTTCCTTTGTGTCTTGTGGTGGTCTCCCTCCATCCCCATCTACCCCCTCCTTGCCTTACCAGCTCCCCCCAATCCCCTACCCCCCCACCCACACCCCCTAGCACCTCACCGGCCTCGAATATTTTGCGTAATTTTTACGCTTTATGGCACGTGTTTTTGAATCATTACCTGTAATTTATTGGTGTCTGCATACAGATATGCACACCACAGTATTTTAGCTGTCTTTATTCGAAACCCACTTGAAAAAGACATTTTATTTTATGCCAACGCATGGAAGCATGTTGGAGCCTTCAAAAGGAAATGAAACGAAACAAAAACTAGATTTGACAGCTCGGATGGGAGGGGAGGGGGGAGGGGAGGTTAGGCGAGGGGAGGGGAGGGGAGGGAAGGGAAGGGGAGGGAGGGGACTGGAGGTTTGAAGAGGGGAGGGAAGGGGAGGATAATTTTTACTATTTATCATATTTTTATTGGGGGGTTCATGACCATTTTCCCTTGCTAGATTTGACAGCTTGGCGGGGAGGGAAGGGGTAAGAGGAAAGGGGAGGGGAGGTTAGACGAAGGGAGAGGAGGGGAAGGGAAGGGAAGGGAAGGGGAGGGAGGGGATTGGAGGTATGAGGAGAGGAGAGGAGAGGAGGGAAGGATAATTTTTATTTATCATATTTATTTGAGGGGTTTGTTACTATTTTATTTTTTTCTAAGCACATTACAATGGTTTATAACATCTATACACACACAAAAAAAATTGATTTTGGTGATTTTTGTACGTATTGTTGCGAAGAAAACAGATGCAAGTGGCGTATTTTCTTTCTCGCCGGGGCCGTGATGGGTAACTATTATAAACTTTGACGGGCCATAGCTCGGTAATTATTGGGTCTAGGAGGGTGGGGTTTGCGTTTTCAGGTGTGTAAATTCAAGCTCTATAAATCAGGCATAAAACTTTTAACCTTTGAGGAAGTCGAAAAATTGACCTGTTTTTGCGTCCTGGGGGCCAGTCAAGGCTGGAGAATTGCGTACCCTAGGGGTTAAGTACTTGGGTAGTGTGATGAGTAAGGATGGAAGTTTGGAGGGTGAAGTGCTTGAAAGGGTACAGCAGGAAGAAAGGTTGCTGGTTCCTTGAAAGCAGTGATAAGAAACAGGAAAGTGAGCTAGGAAGTGAAAAAGTTACCACATGACAGTGTAGTGATACCAACTGTAACATATGGAAGTGAAGCTTGGACATTGTTGGAGGGACACAAGTCAAGAACGAGAGCAGTGGAAATGAGTTATTCGAGAGGAGTAAGCGGAGTCACATGGAGAGAGAGACTGACATATTAGGATGTGAAGGAGCGTTGTGGTGTGGATGTGGATGTAATAGGAAGCGTTAGGAGAAACACACTGAGGTGGTTTGGCCGTGTGGAGGGGATGGAGAGTGAGAGAATGATGAGGAGAGTGTATGTGAGTGAGGTGGAGGGGGGAGGCCAAGGATGACATGGAGGGATGGAGTGAAGAGGTATATGAAAGAGGGGGGGGTGAGTTGGGAGCAGGGTAGGGAAATGACGAGGGACAGGGCGATGTGGAGGCGATTTGTTTGTGACCACCCCGTATGGGATTAAGGTGTTTGGCAATAGATAGATAGATGGATAGCATATTGATTACTGACCAGCAAAGGAGTGTTTTTTAAGTACATAGATAAGGAGATGCTGGAGGAGTTCATTATGTCCATGATAAGACCAAGATCAGGATACACAGAAGAGGTATTGTCACCAAATTGGAAAAAAAAAACACTGATAAACTGGAGAAAATACAAGGACTGGCTATCAGATTATAATTAGCTTGAAAGAGTTTTCTTAGAAGGAAAGACTGGAGAAACTGAAGTTATCAACCCTACATGAGAGAAATGGGAGAAATGGCATTCCCCCATGCTACACCCTATATTGGATCATATAGCCCCGCTAGGTTACAGGAGCGCGCTACCACTCCCGGCACGGCAGTCCCGGGCGAGGCTCAAATATGCAATCCCCAGATTACGAGCTTGATGCTCTACCACTGAGCCACCGTGCCCCCCATACACGAGAGAAAGGAGAAAGGAGATTTTATTAAAATGTTCAAAGGTGTGAGGGGATTTAAACAGGTGAACAAAAAAGATCCTTTTCTGACTGATGATGGAAGAACAAGAGTACATGAATTTATTTCATTCATTCATCATCTAATCCAGTGTTGCCTCATGAGCAGCGTGGAAGTCCAGGGCCAGGCAAGTTGGTTCTGACATTTAAGATGAGAGTGACCAGCCTCACTCATCCCTCAGTGGCATTACATGGACAATAAACCCCAACCATCCCTTGGATATAAACCTGCACCGGCTCACTCTGACTAGAGCGCTTTAATTACCCACTAAACCACCAGGCACCATAATTTGGTTACTGTATCTGGTTACCACCCACCATAGTAAATGGTTTCCTGGTGTACAGAAAACCATTTGGCTTGTCACTCAGCGTAGAGTCACCCACAGACAGAAGGAAGAAGAATGAATGAAGGAAAGAAAGACAGAGGAGGAAAAAAGGAAAGAAGAGAGGAAAGGGCAGGCATCCGGGAGTTGCACTACACTGAGCGAGTGGATGGTGAGCATTCCCATCTACCTGTGAAAAAGCAGGTGTTTTAATGGGGGAAAAAAAAAAAAAAACTCAAACAGAAGTACAGTACTGGTAAGCCCTTAATTCACGCGAGGGTTAGGTTCCCAGACCCTTCGCGTATGTGGTAAATTCGCGTATATGTTCTGCCCTTGTGTGCACATAATTACGCATGTCTATACGTATATTACATCTGAATAATACTGTTTATGCACTACATACACCTTATAAACTAGCAAAAATGTACGATATTTAAAACTGAAACCTGACAAGCACAGGCGTAGGTGGAGACACTTCAGCAGTCTGGTGCACTAGCCCTCACTGACCCCCGTATGCTACATTCTGCCTTCTTTATTGTATGAACAGTTGACTCATTCACCCCAAACATGCAGTTCCAAGACAATTCACAGGCGTAGGTGGAGACACTTTAGCACAATCTGGTGCACTAGCCCTCACTGTCTCCCGTATGCTACGTTCTCCTTCTTTATTGTATGAACAGTTGACTCACCCCAAACATACGGTTCTGAAACATTTCACCATTAAGTCAATTCACCGTCAAAACATGGACAATTCACCATCATTCTATTAATATACTTATTATTGATTAATTAATATTTTAATAACTAATTTTCAGGGGGATTTTATAACTCATATAAGTAAAAAACTAGTGTACTGTACTTGCTAAATAAACTGGTATGTAAATAAATGACGGGGAATTGTCCTGACGGAGAATTGTCGCCGACATTCCTCCCTGAAGTTTGTCCAACACTTTAACTTTGTCAGTGACACCACCTTACCAGCCCGCTTTGGTGTGTTACCACATGCATCACTAGCACTACGCTTATGCCCCATGTTGGCAGACAAGGCAAGCAATCACTGGAAGGCAGAAAAATAAGCCACAAATAACGATTCTCGATCTCGAGTCATGCATTATTCGACAGTCGGATTCAAACTGACTGTGTGGTGCGTGGTAGACCGACCTCCCAGGCTCCCACACACACATACATATATGTATGCACACGGGCAGCAGGTAGGCATTTTTTATATTTTATTTATTTCTCTTGTATATTGAAATTACTTATTTGAATACTATAATTCTATGTTTTAATTATTGTATGAAAAATTCGTGGATAACCGAAATCGCGTGAAAAAAGTTCGCATGAATTAAGGAATTACCTGTACATACTTGGAACAGCATTGATGAGGCAATGGTGTGAGCAAAGAACACTGATGTGTTTTAAAACTAGACTGAGTAAAAGTAGATATGGAGAAAGGACAAGAAGAGCTCAGCTCAGTTCCTGCGTACTACAACTAAGTAATTACACATATACAGTATTTTGCTTTCCAACTCACCACCAAGGAGGTATGCATGGATGACGTTGGGTCCAAGGTACATGGCCTCACCAGGCTGCAGTGTCAAGTAGTTGAGTAGGTAGATGGAAAAACACCCAACATCACCTGGGTACTTCTCATGCAGCCTCACAAACAATTCACGCAGCAACTCATTGCCTTCGCCACTGTCTAATGAAGTTGCAGCATTAGCATTCTTTTGATGGTGGATTGTCAATACAGCAGGCATTAAAAACATTTGACTAATAATGCACAGGCATACTACAACAGGACATACTTTCCTTCACTTCTTCATCATGATGGATTTTTCATTTTCTGTTATATCATCACAATTTTATCCAGTTTACAGTAGATCTCTTGTGACTGAGGGGTTGAATGAATGCTGTAGACTGTCCTGTATGACCTCTCATGTTTTAAAAGTATTTCCTATACTCAGTTAAACTGTCATCAGCCTGAAGTGGTTATGATAAAATGTACTGTACACTCATACCTGTTATCCAGTGCATCAATAACAGGTGCTTCACTAGGCCAAACATAAGAAATACGGGAACATTCCCACATTCTGAACAATTTGAATGTCTGTCACCTTGCTGGTCCACACCCCACCTCTCCAGTCCAACACCCCGCCTCTCCCTAGGTTTGAAACAAGGCTGTTCCTGTCATCCCTCCATCACCTCTCTTCTCTCCCCCCCCAAATCTCTCTTCTCCACCCCCTGTTCCTCCTCTCTCCCCCACCCCTCCCCCATCCCCCACCACACTCAGCACTGCCAGGCATGTCTTGCTCTGTTGTCCTGCCCTTCCCCATCCCTGGTTGTCTCTCTCTTCATCTCCCCACCTTCCCCCATCCCCACTTGTCTCCTGTGTGTGTGTGTGTGTGTGTGTGTGTGTGTGTGACAGAGAGGGTGGGTGGGAGGGTGGGTAAGTGAATGAGTGAGAAGGGTGAATGAGTGAAAATGGTGGAGAATGATGATTGCATAAGTGAGAGTGATGAGTGAGTATGTATGTGAGTGAGTGAGACTAGGGGGGAGGGTAGTAAGGCTGTTTGGCCATCTTGTTTCCTTCCCTGTCCCCTCCCCCTCCCCCACCTCCACTTGTCTCCCTCCTCCACCCCTACTCATCTCCCTCCTCATCCCTCTGCCCTCCCCCACCCCCGCTTGGTGCACTGCCAGTTGCCTGTCCATCACCCTACCCTCCCCCACCTCTGTCTGTCTCCCTGCCCATCCGCCCACCTACCCCCACCCCCACTTGGCTTGCTGCAAGCTGCCTGCCTCTCAGTTGGCTAGAAGTCTCTCACACCGCATGTCCCACCCACATTGCCTCCCTGGACTTGATGTTTGCTATCTCATTTTTTAGCAATGGCATTTCTTATGCAGACAATAACATTACCTCTGGTGTTTCTGTGTCAGTCTCTGTTGACTGAGTATGGTATATGAGAGTTTGGGTTTGGGTCTGGAACATATCTCTGGCTTTTCTTCAGTTTCTTATGGGGAACATTGCTTAGATATCCGACATACTCCCTGACCAAACACTCCCACTGGTACATATCACTGCTGGACATCAGGGTATGGGTGTACTGCACTATATAAGGTATACTCAATCCCTATACCTGAGAAACAACTTCATGCATTGTAATAACTGTTGACAAATTACTGTACTACAGCTTTATAAACACCTACCAATAGAAGATGAGATCTCTTATCTAATGAGTGACTCTACACTTTGCAAAAGAACAAAAGCAAGTGCTAACAAACAAAGGCAAATGTCAAGATCCATGTCTAGATATCTGTTCAACCACTTTTCAGGAAGGTGGCAACCAGTGGATCAAGTTTTGGGGTGTTCATTTATGGAAATTTATGCTCGGCAGCCATCCACAACTATTGAACTAATGCCTGTTCGTCCGTGCTTATTCACAGTCGTTCTAGGTGTGGACACACCCTAGAATGGCTAATGTCCAGTGCAAGGAATGAAAAAAATCAATTAATGGCTGAATGTAAAAAACACAGTAACATATTTTGCCACTTTACCTGTGTTTTTGTGGTAGAAAGCGTTAGCAACAGTACACTACAGTGGTTTGGCTATGTGGAGATGATAGAGAGTGAGAGACTAATGAGGATAGTGTACGTATGTGAGGTGGAGGGGGGGAGAGGGAGGGGGAGACCAAGGATGAGATGGAGGGATGGAGTGGAGAGGTATCAGGTAGAGATGGGGGGTTTGAGATGGGAGGGGGAGGGACAGGGCAACATGGAGGCAATTTGTTTGTGGCCATCCCTTACAGGATTAAGGCATTTGGCAGAGATGAGAGGTAGGATGGGACTGGAGTGCATTGGTGATGTGATGAGGATAGGTTGACTGAAATGATATAGCATCTGGAGAGGATGAAGGATTGGGGGTGCAGAAAGTGAGAAGTGTTAACATCAGGGGTAGGGTTGCAAGAGGCAGACCAAAAAAGACCTGGGGTGAGGTCGTTGAGTGTGACCTCAGGAATAAGCAAACTGAATAGGGAGGCTGCCAGAGATCAAGCAGCATGTACAGCCACCATTAGATGACAAGGCTGATGCATGCAAGAATGTTGGAGCCTTCTAAAACGAAATAAAGCAAACAGACCTGTGTTTATAAGTTAATCACCTGGGATGCAAACACATACAATAGGTGTATTTGATAACGGTCTACATCAGGAGTTCTCAACTTTCTTTTCCACCAAGTACCCCTTGAATCATCAGACCATCTACCCATACCCCCATTAATCTGACACTGAATACAGAAAGCTAATATATTAAGACTAATTCACTATACTGTACAGTGGTACTAAAATCGATAATACCAAACAGTGGAAACTGTAATTACTGTATTAAGGAGATAAGTACTGACATCATAATGAATGTACAGTACAATGATACTACAACATGGGAAAGTGAAACTGTACAGTATTATACTTCAACCAAACATACATATGTCACATCAGAAGTGTACATGCTTTATTAAATGCAAACATACATAAATACACATTAGCAAAGTACATGCCCTATAACACACATACATACATACACATCAACAACATACATGCCTTATTACATGAAACATACATAAAACATGTACTGCACTTCACTGTGAAGGCTGAGCCTGTTTTGGGCAAACAAGTTTCTCAATTCGAGGAGCAGTATTAAACAGGCCTGCTCGAAGGTCATGCTCCACATTAAGCCGTGCTCAGTGTTAGAATTCATGTTCAACAGCAGTGAATATCCTTCCTCACATAGGTAAGTAGTAAGTACCAGGGAATGTCATTAGCAAAGACCTCACAGCAACATCTGCTACAGTAGGTTGTAACTTACTCATCTTTTGAAAGAAAGTCTTTTACCAACTCCAGGAATTTTTCTTGCATCTTATCAGGGAAACATTTCGTTTCATTTCAATTCATTTATGAAGGCTCCAACATGCTTGAATGCAGCAGCCTTGGTCACCTAATGGTGGCTCTCCATGCTGCTCAGTTTCTGGCAGCCTCCCTATTCAGTTCCTTATCCCTGAGGTCACACTCAATGACCTCATCCTAGGTTTTTTTTCAGTCTGCCTCTTGCAACCCTACCCCTAATAGTAACACTTCTCACTTTCTGCACCCAACTGTCATCTCCCATCCTCTCCACATGCCCAGACCATCTCATTCTACCTTTCCTCATCATGACATTAACACTCCAGTCCCATTCTACTTCTCAACTCCTCCATCATAAACCTAACTCCCTCAGTCCTAGAATTCAAGGAAGCACTGCACATCCACTTAATTATTATCAATCCTTCCCCTTTCAGCCCAGCTCTTACTACCATACAGCATTACACTCCTAACATATGCCTCATATAAAAATCCCTTAGCATGGAGAGAGTGCCCTCTCAATGTCAGGAGAGGCAACAGCTCCCTGAACTTTCAAACACCGCTCCCTTTAGCCACAGAGCTAGCTCCAGCCCATCCTCCAGCACATAATGTGTCTCCCAAGTAATAAAACTCTTCCTCACACTCAACAGACTCACTAGCAAGATCAATCCTTTCATGCCTAACAATCTCCACATGCTCTCCCCGACACACTGCACACGAGAAATCAGCACTATCTCGCAGTCTACCTCCAATACCACTACATCTCTCATGCACCCACTTATCACAAACACTGCATGAGATGGAATTACTTTCCACATCCTTGTGGCAAACCGCACATGGCCTGTCTCCCTCTTCTTTGACAGTACTGCCACCAACCCTAGATATCATTACCTTTGTTTTACCTCCATTTAATCTCAAGCCCTTGTGCCCCATACCATCTCTCCACATCCTAAATCTTTCTGCCACCTCCCTGTCATTCTCAGCAATCAGCACCAAATCACTGGCATACAGCATCTCCCATGGGAGTTCATTTCTGAAGTCATGTCAGAGGGCTTCAAGCACCATGATAAACAGGGGGCTCAAGAGTGACTCCTGATGCAAGCCAACATTAATGGAAAACTCATCACTCAAACCTTCATTCACTCTCACCTGGGTGCAAACACCCACATAAATAGCCATAACCACTCTAACCAGCCACTCCTTGATCTCAAGCTTTCTCACTGCCCACTTCACCACCTCCCTAGGGACTCTGTCAAAGGCCTTCTCCAAATCAACAAAAAGAAAGTACAGATCCATTTTCTTTTCTATATATTTTTCCTGAAGCTGCTGAACAGTGAATATACCACTGGTGGTCCCTTTGCCTGGCATAAACCCAAAATGCATCTCATCAATATTCACTCTTTCTTTATGAAGGAAGTAAACCGTAGCACCAGTCGAAAAGGGCAGTACTCCCAAGGTGGATGGCAAGCAGGTGACAGGGAGAGCTGGAGCTCCTGTTTCACCAGCCCTCAGGGCCTCGTCCTGACCATCACCCCTCGCTGAATATTTTCAGTGCTCTCGCTTTCAGAGAGAGCAGGTCAGCATACCCTCATAATACCACTACCTTCAACTGTCTACATCACACTACATGTACATAAATATCACACCTTCTATTTCCATTCCCCCTTAGCAATGGCCGCAGCATTAACATCAGCAAACGCAGTGGTGGCTTGAATTGCCACCACTGGCAGGGTAGGGCTGGCAGAACGGGGTCCTCCTGGTCACTATCATGCAACTGTGTTGACAGTGACTGTTGCAAACTACAGTTTATGCTCATTGACAAAGATGTGCAGGTTTGGCCTTGTACTTCACCAATATCCATGGTCTTCATACCAATTTCAATTCAGTTAACTTTTTTCTTCAATCAGTATCCTCTCTAGCCCTGTTCCTCACAAAATCCCAAATCTCTCCCTCTGCTGAAATATCCCCATTTTGTTTTCCTGGTTACCATCTCCTCACAAACTTCTGTAACAAGGGTGGCACCTGTTATTATATCAAATCTGACTTCGCAGTTGACACTGTTTTGAACTTCACTTCAACTAATTTTTGTTATTCACTGTATTAACTAAGTTATCTAAATATTACCAAATACATCTGTGTACTTTATCGCTCCCCCCAGTGCTTTCTCAGAATCCAGTGTATTTGACTCCATACCCACACAGTTGACTAAACTTAACCCCCCCCCCAGCACAGAAATAACCATTTTGGGTGATTTTAACATCCCTAATGTAGAATGGTTATTGCATTCTGCCAGGACTGACGATACTGGTCCAGAATACAAGCTGTTTGCAGAAGCATTTAGTCTCACACAACTGGTAAAGCAACCATCCAGAATACCAGATAATCCTGACCATAATGCCTATCTCCTGGACCTATTCCTGAGTCCTGACAAATAATCCAGATCAATACAGGATAGAAGTACTGTCACCACTTGGATCCTCTGACCACAATCTCATCAAAGCCTCATTAGTTGGCTCCCTCAAACCTCCCCATTCTGAACCTGTCTGAGTGACCCGATGGCACTTCGATGGAGCAAACTGGGATGGATTTAGAAATCATCTTGCTGATATTTCATGGCAGTCTTTCTTCTCCAGTGACATCAGTTCTACCCAGACCCACATTAATGACTTAATACAAGCTGATATGGACTGGTTCATACCAAGTCAACAGTTCAATAAAAGAACGGACTCACCAATATGGTCTGACTGCAACTGTGCCACAACAATGGCCCAAAAATCATTAGCATATAACTCTTACTTAATATAAAAAGTATCTGAACCACTCAGCCAATTTAAAACTGCTAGAAACCATGCAAACGCAGTAATAAATCTCGCTAAATCAAACTTCCTTCACAACCAGGTATCTAAACTACTAATTAATCCTAATGACAATAGAATATTCTGGTCAACTCTCAATTCTTTCAATAATGACTTTAACAAGTCATCATCCATTCCCCTACTAACTTCTTCAGATGGCAATACTATAAATGACCCACGTGGTAAAGTGAATATCCTTGCCAGTACGTTTGCCAGAATTCTACATTAAGGAAGTAAACCAGAACGTCCCAGCACCAGAACTTGACTCCCTCAAAATTGCTCCACTTAAAATACAGATCTATCTATCTATCTAACTATCTATTGCCAGACGCCTTAATCCCTTACACCGGGTGGCCACAAACAAATTGCCTCAATGTTGCCCTGTCCCATGCCATTTCACTGCCTTGCTCCAAGCTCACACCCCCCTCTCTCATATACCTCCTCACTCCATCCCTCCATCTCATCCTTGGCCTCCCCCTTCCTATCCCCCCCTCCACCTTACTCACATACACTCTCCTCGTCAGTCTCTCGTTCTCCACTCTCTTCACATACACTCTCCTCGTCAGTCTCTCGCTTTCCACTCTCTCCACATGGCCAAACCATCTCAATGTGTTTTTCCTAACGCTTCTTATCACATCCACATCCACACCCCAATGCTCCTTCACTTCCTCATTTGTCAGTCTCTCTCTCTCCAATGACTCCACATGCTCCTCTCAAATAACTCATATCCACTGCTCCCACTCTTGACTTCTGTCCCTCCAACAAGGTCCAAGCTTCATTTCCATACGTTAGAGTTGGTATCACATTATCGTTATACAGTAACTTTTTCATTTCCAAGCTCATGTCCCTGTTTCTTATCAATGCTTTCAAAGAACCAGTAACCTTTCTTCCTTGTTGGACCTTTTCAAGCACTTCACCATCTAAACTTCCATCCTTACTCATCACACTACCCAAGTATTCAAATGCACTCACATTCTCCATTTCCACCTCATCCAACCTCACTGTACATTCATTTCCCTCAAAGACCATAACTTTATTCTTCCCTACATTCACCTCTAGATTCTGTTTCTCACACACTCTCCCAAACTCACCAAGCATTGCAGCTCCCCTTCGTCTTCACTTAACAACACGGTACAGTACATCCTTCAACTTCACGAATTTTAACTTTGCGATTCACCAATTTTGCGAGGTATTTTCAAAAGTCATGTATTTCTTAACATTTATGAACGCTGCGGGCGATCACACACTTTGCGAGGTTGAGTGGTGGGAGAGTCGTCTTCCCGCACTACTTTGCCACACGGAGTAATGACGTCATGGTTCGCTGGGCGTACTGCGCCTCCTAGTTCAGTGGTCTGCCAACCAGCCACGTTTGTTTGCACCTGTTCCCAACCAAGGTCACTGACCCTCACAATTTCGTGGTGCTCCTCGCAATATCCCAGCAGTCTAACTTTGCACGAGTGTTATCATTGCGCCAACGGGCAAGAAGAACAAGAAAATAAGTTTGGAGACCAAATTGAAAATGATTGAAAGGAAAAAGCAGGTAAAGGTAACTCTGCTATTGGTTGGGAGTCTGGCGTTTTTATGTTTCTTACCTATGATGTTTTCTTATTAATATTACTGTACGGTACATCAGTTCATGTTTGTTTCACTTGTCATCATAAAATTAAGAGGTAGAGTCGAGAGAAAGAGTGGGAAAAAGTGCTTACCTTGGGGTGATGTCGACCAATTTGCCTATAATTCATACATTTGTTTCAATTTTGCGAATTCTGATTTTGCGAGGGTTATTGTCAACCATATTATCGCAAAATTGGAGGAAGGACTGTATCACCTGCAAACAACAGTACAGGTAGTTTCCACACACTGTCCTCTCTCATTAGGGTTGCTCCAACATCCACTGCTTTACCTTGTATCTCTTTTATAACCCCACCCATACAGAGACTGAAGAACCATGGAGATATGACACATCCCTGTTTCAATCCAACCTTTAAATAAAAAAACTCACTAAGTTCACTATCCACATGCACTGCAGCCTTAGCACCCTCTTACGTAGTCTTCACGGCATTCAACAACTTCCTCTTTATTCCATTAATTCTTAATACTTTCCACAATCCTTGTGTATCCACCTGTCATATGCTTTCTCCAAATCCAAGAAGGCTGCACATAACTTCTTTTCCTTCTCTAGAAACTTTTCCACTAAAGACCTAGAATGAATATCTGATCTACACAACCTCTTCCCTTCCTAATACTTCCCTGTTCTTCTCCAACTAATTCCTCAGCTATTTCCCTGACTCTGTCAATATGTATCCTACCATATACTTTTCCAATTACATTAAGAAGACAATGCCCCTATGATTAACACACACTTCTTTTTCCCCTTTCTCTGTGTACAGGGAAATAATTATACCTGACTTCCAATCCTCTGGGACTTGACCTTTCTCCCAGGCCAATCTGTGCATCTTTCACATCCATTCTACTACAATTTCTCCCTCATGTTCTGAACTTCACTACACATTCCATCAATTCCTGGGGCTTTGTCCATTTTGATTTTCTTCATTGCTTCCACAATTTCCACCTACTGATTTCTTCCTCGCTTCTCATATCCCTCCTTCTCCCAGCTATTCCCCAGCCACTTATACTTGCATAACTTTCTTTCTCCATGTTCAACAATTCCTTAAAGTGTTCCCTCTATCTGCTCACTTTTTCTCCCTTCTCCACTAATAATCTACCATTTTTATCTTTCACTCCCTGACTAACTTCTCTAACACCCTGTCTAACTCTCCTTACCTCTTTCCAGAATATTTTCTTACTGTATATTCCCTCCACTTTACACTCAAATTCCTTCCAAATCCACTCTCTTCTTACTCTCTTACTAATTCAGTATTTTCACCTCTCTCTTCCGCTCTACATATGACTTTCTCTTCTGTCTCTCAACTTCCTCCACATCCCTGTTTCTCATCCACTCACTACTGTATTATGCTTTTTTCTTTTGTGCCACAGCCTGTCTCACCTCTTCATTCCACCATACTGTTCCCAGCACCCCCCTTCGTCTTTTCTTCACCCCGCACACCACCTCACATGCTGCACAGATTTCTCCTGTGAATACCTTGCACACACCTTCCACATCACCCATCTGCTCCAAATCATATTTACCTAATCACTTCTCCACTTCTCTCTTACATTCTGCCTTTTTTTTTTCCATCCTCCCGTAACATTTCCACCCTCCTTGTATGAACTATTTCCTCTTGTCCTTTCCCTCTTTTATTTCTCCATTTCATTTGAAACTTCTCTCACCACCATCAAGTGGTAGTCACGATGTCCACTCCCCCAACCTCTATATGCTCTTGCATCCATTACACACCTCATTCTGTCATCCACACACACATAATCAATTATTGCCTTCCACTCATTCAGTTTACCTCCCGCCCTTCTCATCACTCGCCACATATACCTGTGAATCATTTTGTGTCCGAAGCGATTATTGGCTATCACCAACCCCCTCCCGGCACAAATGTCCACTAGAGCACTGCCATTCTCATCCACTTCTGCAGGCACACCCCACTCACCAACTACTCCATCCACCTTCACATTCCCTACTTTTCCATTCATATCTCCAATCAAAAACACTCTTCCATTCCTTTCAAACTTTTCCATGCACGGTTCCACATTTGTCCACAACTCTTCTTTCACTCTGCTTGCACAATCTTGGCGCATACACACACACAATTGCCCACATTTGAAGTCCAAGTTTCAGTCTTACCCACACAATCCTTGAGCCAACTGATCCACACTCTCTTATATTCTCCTTCCATCTCTTGCACACAACAATACACACTCCATTATATATATCTGATCTTTACAGATCAGATACATAAAATCCATCCTAAACACTTTACCAACATAACAGAGGTCCAGGCCCAGATGGAATACCTTCAATCGTTTTCAAAAAGTGCTCCACAGAATTTGCTTCTGTTCTAGCTATATTATTTAGACTATGCATACATACTTCTTCATTCCTTAATTCTTGGAAAGATGCCAATATCCACCCAATTCGGAAGAAAGGAAGTTCTTCTGACCCTCTGATTACAGACCAATAGCTATCACGTCTTCTCTCGATAAAGTATATACAGTATTTGAAACTGTAATGAATAGGTACGTAGTTAAAAATCTTGAATCCAACAACTTAATTAGTGATAGACAGTATGGTTTTCACCAAGAAAGATCTATGATTGATGTACTCAATCTCCTGACTCACAACAAACATCAATCAATTGACCAACATGTAGAAACTCACGCAGTAGCTCTTGATATTTCCAAAGCTCCTGACAGAGTGTGGTACCGTTCCCTGCTATCCAAACTCCCTTGCTATGGACTACCGTCTTTTTTTCCTCTGATTTCCTCATAACTCAGCAATAGAAAGATAAGAGTAGATGATGTATGTTCCAGTTTTCTCTCAGTTAATACCGACATGCCACAGGAATCAGTTCTGGCTCCAACCCTATTTCTAAATAATATTAATGATCTCTTATCTGTCACCCATAATCCTATCCATTCATATACAGATGACTCAACACTTCACAGTTCATTCACACTTAAACACCCTTTCACAAAGTTTAATATCTCCAACTCACAACTCAGTACAGTGAGCTCGCACAGTATGTGTGATCACAGTGCGCGAATCGCACAGTACACAAGGGACCAAAAATCATGCCCATAAAACTTTGAATGCACGAGTTTAGCCCACAATACACGAGGCAGAGGAAAGGAACAACCCAAAACCGCTATTTTCTCAGACTACGCAACCCTCCTCCCCGCACGATGTACCCATCATGACTTAGAGGCTCGTGGGGAAGGTGCTCAAGAGGAGTCTACAGTAAGATCTCGCCAATAATGACATCAACAAAAATGTTTTCAGCAATAATGGTTGGTTAGAATAGATACCGTTTCTATAATATGGTTGCTTTGATTCACATAACGATTATTTTGCAAATGCCAAGTTGTTAATACGTCCATAACAAGATGAGGAATGAAAATGACAAACAAGAACAGATGAAGGAAACTGCTAAAAATGTCAGCAGTAGCAAGGAGGAGATGGAGGATCCTACCCTCACCACCTCCCCTGACTCATCTGTTGCCATCCCCTCCACCTCCATTGCCCCACCTGACTCACCAGCCGCCTCCCCCATCACCTTTATAGCCCCACCTGACTCACCTGCTTCACCTGGCATACCTGCAACCCCCACCAATATGACTGCTGCTGCATTCTGGACGAAACATAACATTCAACAGACCGTAAATTTCCTCGTCAAAGCCTGGAATAATACAACACTGGCAACCATAAAACACACGTGGTGCAGCCAGGGCAGTGGGGGCACTCTAAGCGTGTTGCTGTGCCTCGGAACTGCTGCTCTTTAAGTCCATCAGGCCTGTCGTCTACTTTTTTTTTTGTGACTGACTATATTTTTGTTATTTTAGCTGTATCTGTAGTATATGTCTTTAAAATTTTCTCTTTATTATATCTCTAAGGTTAAAAAAATATCAAGGTTCGAGGGAGTCCCGCTCATATGTTATTTTTCCCCTAAGATTATGTATTCACAGTATTCAAAATCACAGTGCGCGAGGTCATGGACTGCCCACCCACTTGCGCACTGTGCGAGCCCACTGTACAGCCATCTCCATAAATCAAGACTTATCTAGGATCACTAAATGGGGACAAAATAACCCAAACTCACTTAATGCTAGTAAAACCAAATATATTTATAATTTACTAAGAGAAAGATATTACCAGATTCCTATACTACCTTCAATGCTACTAATATTCTTATCTCCAACAGTATTGAAATTCTCAGTGTTTCACTTAACGATGCCCGCAGCTAGACCTTTCGTGTCAGATCACTTGCTAAAACCGCCTCAATGAAACTTGGATTACTGTACAGAGTTCGTAGCTTCATCAGTGACGTGCAGTTAGATGTAGTTTATTAGAGTCATGTGCGCTCTCAGCTGGAACATTGCTCGCCCTTGTGGAATGGATGTGAGAGGTTGCACTAAAACAACTAGATATAAGTCAAAACAAAGCTGTTAGAATTATTAATAATCCTGTTATTACAAATAAACTACCTCCCCTACAAGTAAGAAGGAATGATGCCTCCCTTGCATTATTTTAGAGATACTTATATAGCAAATGCTCAGACAAAGTTGCATCCACTGTGCCACCTCTCCATGCCTTCTCCTGTGCTACACAGGCATCTGCCAAATTAAGCATAGGTCCTGTACAAACAGGTTAGGTATAGGTTGGAGGTTGGGTTACTGTAAGTAGGGTCTGGGTACGGTAGAGGAACAGTACTCATTATCAGGATGTTGCTTCTACCCGGACATGCCTTTGGCTCTATTATGTCTGGATAAATGGGGGATTAGAATATATATATAAAATCTACCTATCTAACTATTTATCGTCAGACGCCTTAATCCCATAAGACATGGCCACAAACAAATCGCCTCCATGTCGCCATGTCACCCGCCATTTCACTGCCCTTACCCAAGCTCACCCCCTGTCACCTGCCATTTCACTGCCCTTACCCAAGCTCACCCCCCCTCCCTCATGTATGGTACCTCTCCACTCCATCCCTCCATCTCATTCCCAGCCTCCCTCTCCTCCTCTACCCACTCCACCTCACTCTCATATACTCTCCTCGTTAATCTCTTGCTCTCCATCCCTCCACATGGCCAAACCACATCAATGTATTTTTCCTCATGCTTTCTATTACATCCGCACCCACATTACAATGCTTTTTCATTTCCTCATTTGTCAGACTCCCTCTCCATGTAACTCCACATGCTCGTCTCAAATAACTCATTTCCATTGTTCTCACTCTTGACTTCTGTCCTTCCAACAAATTCCAAGCTTTGCTTTTAACCATTAGAGATGGTATCATAATACTATCATGCAACAACTTTGTTATTCCATATTCACTTCCGTATTTCTTATCACTGCTTTCAAAGAATCAGTAACCTTTCACCCCTGTTGAATCCTTTCAAGCACTTCATCCTCCAAACTTCCAGCCTTACTCATCACAAAACCCAAGTACTTAAATGCACTCATAATTTCCTTTTCCTCATCATCCAACCTCACTGCACATTCAGTGACTTCATTTCTTTTCAAAGACCATAACTTTACTCTTCCCTACATTCAGCTTTAAATTCTGTTTTGTATACACTCTCCCAAACTCATTCACCAAGCCTTGCAGTTCCTCTTTGTCTTCATTTAAAAGTACAGTATCATCTGCAAACAACAGTACAGAAAGTTTCCAAATGCTGCCCACTCTCATCAGGGCCACTCTAACATCCACTGTCCTACATTGTATCTCTTTTATAACTCCATCCATATACAGACTGGACAACCATGGAGACATGATACACCCTTGTTTCAATCCAACATTCAGAGAGAAAAATTCATTTAGTTCACCATCCACAAGTCTCTGCCAAGACTCTGGAAAGTGATTGGTCTCGTCTGCTTCTCGGAGCTGATGTGGTGCATGACTTTCTTGGTTTTGATGTGGATGACTTCCATGCACGTCTTCGTGCGGCTGGCAACGAAGTTGATGTGGACGAAGTGTGTGAGTGGTTGGATGATGACAAAGACAATCCTGGGTATCAGATCATGTCTGATACTGAAATCGCATCTTCAGTTGCTGGTACAAGTACCCAGCTTGAAGATTCCGCTGAGGACAGCGACGATGATGCGGACTCCTCTCAGCGCGCCAGTACTCCAGCCATCCCCAAGCTGAGTGCACTCTGGGAGCACATCGAGTTAGTTCTTGACTACTTAGAACACCCGGACTGTGACAGGAAGATGGGGTCGCTGGGACTTGTGGTGAAGTGCGCGCTCTCAGGCAGCGCATCATCAATCGCCAGAATCGCCGTTCCTTATGTCACTCAACCACTGACAGCTTCTTTAGGCCTGTGACCCCCACCATGCCCAGCCCTGGCTCCACACCACTACCTCCCCGAGACAGGACTTCCACCTCCGAGCCACAGCCCAGCACATCAACCACGGTGGAGTTGCCACTGGATGTGTTTGCGCCTGTCTTCAGAGTTGTCTGCAGTTGGTAGTCCATCACCACATCCTAGTGACACGTCCCTCAGCCACCTGCAACACCTACTCTCAGACTCTGACAGTGAATAAACAGCAAAAACTTGTCACTAGACCACACGGGAATTTACAGCGATGTGCAGTGTAAAGAACATAATGGACAGTACAGTACTAAGAAATTAGAATTCAGAGTGCAAAGGATTAAGTGCAGAGTGCTACTGTACAGTGGAGAGTTTCAAGTGCAAGAGCAAGTAAGAAAAGAATGTGCAGTGTTAAGAAATCAGAGTTTACAGTGCAAAGGCTTAAGTGTGGAGTGCAACACTGGTGAGTTTCAAGTAGTGCGCAAGTGAGAAAAGAAAGCGCAGTATTAAGAAATTAGAATTCAGAGTGCAAAGGATTAAGTGCAATGCAACACTGGATTACTATAGGTGCTTCAGGTGCACCTTATTACCGGCAGAGTCTGAAAGGAGGCGGGTTATTCATCACGATGGTCACGGACTTGTTGTAAGTACCCTGAATACTGCTAAATATTTTCCATACTCATCGTCATTTTCTGGTTCCTTTTCATTTATTTCATGGTTTCTGTCCCCTATTTGTGTGGATAGGGTCATAAATAGGTGCTATGAATGTCCAGTAGGGAGTTATGTAGGTGGTTTTCTGAGTTAGGCTCCGTTAGGGTCCATAAGTACCAGTCCAGGAGGCAGGGTCCCAGTATCCGGACGATCCCACTTTCCAGACATGCCTTTGGCTGCATTACATCGGATATTGGATGGATTACTGTATATATACATATTTATAAATATATATATATATATATATATATATATATATATATATATATATATATATATGCATATATATATACAATGGTTCCTTGTTTTTTGCTACTTGGATGTTCCGCCAAAACCGCGGGAAATGCGAAACGTCGAAGTGTTAAGTTAAGAATGAATGGGAAAAATAGAGGAGTGTTCCGGTGGAACACGTACCCACCCAATCAGAAAGCATCATACACCAACAGAAAGTACTATAACACGAAACAAGACCTACCCAAAATTAAATGAAGAGTGTTTACTAGTGCTAAAACATCATAACACAATAAACATGTACCTGAAAAGACATTAAAACTGTTATAAAGAGCTGCAACACCAAAAATCCTCACCAGAAATAAAGTGAAGACTGGCTTGAGTTGCAAGTGAAGGTGTGATTACTGTTGAGGGTGGATAGGCTGGTTCCCATGCTGAGAATTTGTCAGGAGATCATTGCTCTTCAAATACACAATGATCTTGGCCTATAGTATCTTCTTGAATATCTTTATCACGTGGGAAGTGAGGGCCACAGGTCTGTAGTTTCTTGCTTGACTCCCGATGTCAATAACCAAGAAAAAACTGCCACTTTTTGCCAGATTATTTAATTTTCGATATCAAAGTCTGTCAACCAAACCATGGTAATTTTATGTGCCCTCTTTGTCACTAAAAGGAAGGGAGAAATTATAAAAACTTTATTTTCCTCACTTCTACAAGGAAGAGAGGCTGTAATAATAGCCAAATAGAATAAAAAATTGGTGGGGTGAGTCTTCCATCTCGGTCGTGGGACGGTTATTATTCTTTCCTTCCTTAATTATTGATAAGCTTTATTTTACATCCATTTCACGTATTTGTCCATCAAAACAAACATAAATAGCGTGAAGAGAAACATGTAACGTTTCTTTGTTAAGAAATAATATCATGACAAGGCTGAAGATCGTACATACGATACGTAACGATTGTAAACAATAACGAACAGATGTGTGTCTAATGCCCCGCCTGACCTGGTGTGTATTCACGACATTGCTGATGACTGTACGTTACTATCATAAACAGTAACAAACTCATGAGTGTCTACTGCTCTGCTGGACCTGCTGTATAAAGATCATGGAAAACTATTGCATAGAAAAATGGACAGAGCCTAGACTGAGCGTCAGTATGCACTGTCTGCTGAGTTTGGGCTGCCGGCTGGGACCAGCGAAATGTAGGAAAATCCGTAAATTGTGGGACAACTCAGAACTTTTTTCTTGCGCGAAAAACGAGGTGTCAAAGTAAAATGCATCGAAATAAGAGGAACCACTAGATATATATATATATAGGTAATCCCTCCAATATCCGATGTAATACAGCCAAAGGCATGTCTGGAAAGTGGGATCGTCCAGATACTGGGACCTTGCCTCCTGAACTGGTACTTATGGAGGGATTACTGTACATACATATATATATATATATATATATATATATATATATAAAGTGCTACCCCAAAGTTTCAGTAATTTGAACAGAGGGAGCCAACAGTTTGCAGTTTAACCTTGTGCCACTAGGAGGACTCAGCAGCACCCCTTATGCATCAGTGTGGAGCCAGCCGTGTCTGTGAGCGGACGCGTTGTTGAGCTACGCTTACTATTTATATTTGGTGTGTAGGTGGTTTGGCGGTTTTGCAATGGCAGACCAATGTCAAGTCAATACTGATCATTTTCGTTGATATCCAAGGGATTGTTCACAAGGAATTTGTCTCACCCACTCAAACTGTCTGCAGAAAGTCTTACTGTGAAGTTTTGCAGTGTCTGAGGGAGAAAATTCGCTGCAAACATCCAGAACAGTGGAAGAACAAGGACATCATGACAACGCTCCCGCCCACATATTAACTGCTCTCCGGCAGTTCCTGGTTTCCACTAACACGGTAGTCATTCCCCACCCACCCTATTCACCTGACCTTGTCCCCTGCGACTTTTTCCTGTTTCCCAAGTCGAAATTACGACTGAAAAGGCATTGATTTGACTCAATTGAGGAGATCCATACAGAACTGCATGAGGTGCTCAAGACCATCACGCCTAAAGCCTTCCAAGGATGCATGGACTCGTGGAAAAAACGCTGGGACCACTGTATACAAGCCCAAAGGGACTATTTCGAAGGCGACGGTGAGAACTAGGAGGTAAGGTAACTTATTTTCATACTTTTGGGTAGCACCTCGTGTGTGTGTGTGTGTGTGTGTGTGTGTGTGTGTGTGTGTGTGTGTGTGTGTGTGTGTGTGTGTTCTTACCTAATTGTACTTACCTAATTGTATCTTTACAGGAATGAGTCAAGCTCGTATTGTCCCGTGTCTTAAACCATATTTATCGTACATATCCTTAAGTTTGTGAATTGTTTTGGCACACACTATCTCATTCGGTAGTGCATTCCATTGATCAATTGCTCTGTTTGGGAAACTGAACTTCCTTACGTCTTTATCACCTCTCTTCTTATGCAGTTTTTTGCAGTGTCCTCTTGCTGATGCTTCTCCATATGTTAAGTAATCATTTATGTCTATTTTCTCCTTTCCTGATATGCACTTATATAGCATTATCATGTCACCTCTTTTCCTTCTCTCCTGTAGTGTTGGTAGATTCAGTTTATTTAGTCTTTCTTCGTAGCTTAGGTCCCTTAAGCTTGGTATCCATCTTGTAGCGGCCCTTTGAACTTTTTCAATCTTGTCTATGTGCTTTTTGAGATGAGGACTCCAGACTACTGATGCATATTCCAGGGTTGGTCTAATGAATGATGTTATTATCCTTCTTAGCATGTCTTCATTTATGTATGTGAATGCTATTCTCATATTTGCAAGCAGTGTATACATATTCCGTACCTTCTCGCTGATGTAGTCAGCCGGAGATAGTCTGTTATTGATAATCACACCTAGGTCTTTCTCTCTTTCTGATGTGTATAGGGTTTTACTTCCTAACTTATAATCCCAATCAGGTCTTTTTCCACTTTTACCAAACTTGATTACATGACACTTGTCCTCATTGAATTCCATTTGCCATGTACTACTCCATTCATGAAGTTTATTTAATTCTTCTTGTAGCTCTTTACAAGAGTCTGTGTTAGTAATTCTCCTTTGTATTTTTGCATCATCTGCAAACATATTCAGATAGCTCTCATTTTCAGTGTTACTGTTTATATCATTTATATACACTAAAAACATGATTGGTGCCAGCACTGAACCCTGTGGTACTCCACTAGTCACTTCTTTCCATGATGAGCAGTTTCCTCTTAGTACTGTCCTCATTTCTCTTTTTATGAGAAAGTCTTGAATCCAACAAAACAGTTTGCCTCGAATTCCTCCTTGATGGTACAGTTTCCATAAAAGTCTTTGGTGTGGTACTGTGTCAAAAGTTTTCTTGAAATCTAAATAGATCCTGTCCACCCATCCTTCCCTTTCCTGTATTGTGTTTGTTACTCTGTCATAGTAGCTCAACAGATTAGTAACACATGATTTTCCTTTTCTGAAACCAAACTGTCTTTCTGTTATCATACTGTGTTCTTCTAGATGATTTACCCAAGCTTTTCTTATAAGTTTTTCTAATACCTTGCTTACGAAGGGTGATCAGAAAGTAATGACAGTTCGTGCTATAACATGAAAACCTTGAATGATGGGAGGTAGGGGAGCAAGGAGAGTGCAGTGTTGCCTGTCCTTACGAGTTTGAACTTGTCGCCGTATGCCTGACTTTTCTTGTTTTTTGTTGTGAGTGAATGCTACACTCTTGTTTTTGCTCTCTGGCCAGAAACATGGATTACTCGAAAGAAGGCTGCAGGTTCTACATTTTTACGAGGTGGAAAATGGGAAAGAAAGCAACAGAGATTCGAGGGGAATTATTACAAGTTTATCCAGACACTACTCCTTCCCTGGAAACTGTTTCCCGCTGGATTTGTGCTTTCACAGCAGGAAAAACTGAATTGAAAGATGAACAACGCTCTGGACGCCCCCGGACATCAGTGACCGAAGCAACAACTGTCCGTGCACGGTCCATCATTGATGAGAATCCAACTGTAACTCTTAGGTTCTTAGCCTTGGAGCTTGATATCAGTTATGGGAGTGCATATGACATCGTGCATGAACAATTACACCTGAGGAAGAAGTGTTGTTGATGGATACCCCATTTGTTGACTGATGAGCAAAAGGCTGAACGGGTGAGGATTTGTCGTGTCTGGCTTGCTGAATTTGAACCAAATGGTCCAAAATGGTTCTCAGATGTTGCTACTGGAGATGAGTGTTGGATTTCATTCTTCACAACCCGTGACAAGCAGTCAAACATGGCGTGGTTGGGCGATGAAGACCCTCGACCTCAGATTTTGAAGGAAGGATTTCGCAGCCGGAAGCGCCTTTTCACCAACTTTTTCAATTCTCAAGGACCAATATGTGTGGATGTGATGCCTGAAAAGTCCACTATCACAGCCCAATACTACACAGACCAGGTCCTTCCACAAGTCTGGGAACACAAGGCCAACACCGCACCAACCCGCCGTCGGTCTCGCCTTTTGCTGCACCACGACAATGCTGCACCCCACAAAGCTCGCCTCACTATGCAGTACCTGGAACAACAAGGTATAACTCTGCTCCCCCACCCACCCTACTCCCCTGACCTGGCTCCCTGTGACTTTTGGTTGTTTCCAAAAATTAAATCTGCCATCGCTGGGAAGCAATTTCATCGCATCCAAGACTTGGCACGGACCGTCAATTCAGAACTCCGAAGTATACCGTCTTCAGAGTACCACGCTTGCTTCATGAAGTGGAGAAAGAGAATGGAACGCTGCATAGAGGTTGGAGGAGAGTACTTTGAAGGAATGTGAGTCATAGTTTGATAGTTCTTCATGCTAATAAAAGTTTATGGACTCACTGTCATTTCTTTCTAATCACCCCTCGAACAACACTGGTCAGTGATACTGGTCGGTAGCTGAGTGGATTTTTGTCTATTTCCTTTCTTGAATATGGGGACAATATTTGCTTTTTTCCAAATATCAGGTAGTTTACCTTGACTCAAGGATTTCTTGAAAATTATAAATAATGGTTTACTTAACTCCTTTGCACATTCTCGTAATACCCAACATGAAATTTCATCAGGACCA